>NC_047027.1:30165064-30222620 GCF_902652985.1 Pecten maximus | reverse complement strand
TGCAAAAAAAACCCCGGTATAAAATAAATTAATAGACGAAACCCCAATGACAAAACAATTAATTTTATCCATAACAAAAAAAAACAAGTAATAAAACAATATAAAATAAGTTTGGCTTTAACACGGGAAAGCTACAGGCGACCCAGCAAGGCACTATGTTTCACAAAGCCAATTTTAAGTTACCAACAAGGCGTAATGCAAAAACACGACCCATGCCCAAAGGGGGCACAAACACATTGAAATGCAAAACCGCAATTTCTTTTGATATTACTTAACGTCCTATCAACAGCTGAGGTCATTCAAGGACGTCACCATGCAGTAGCACGACTCCCGCCGAACGCCATGAATTTTCTGATTTTAATCTAAAAACCCAACAAGGAAGTACTCTTTGATAAGTCCCATTCATACCTTAATACTATGAATACGATTTAAGCTATTTATTGAAATCAGAAAAAACTGCTTTCCTGTCTAAAACTTCCAAATCAGGTATAATATTAAAGTTGACAAAATTGGTTATGCAATGTGATGTTCAAGGACACATAATTTTACGCAGAAATACAAGAGCGTGTTCTAACAAAGGGGGTAGCATTATGTGACACACAATGGTTGTCTGGTTATTATCGAGTGACGACACAAAGAAGTTTATCATTACATTACGTTTTATTACGACGGGCAGATCTTGTGTTCTGTATACTACAGCTGACTTGTCTCTCCACCACGAACACTGATCGCGGAAGTTAGATAAAAGCATACCCCCCCCCCCCCCCCCCCCCCCCCCACACACACACACTTAAACGTAAACGAGTTACAAGTCCATGAATACCTATAAACCTGTACAAAATAGACGGTGATAATAGAACAACACCCATTAATTTTATGTCTGTATGATATCAAGCCTTTAAAGCAGGATTCATATTTGTTGTTTCAACGCTAAGCTTGGACTAAAAAATCGTTCACCCGTATGGAACTTCCTGGTTGTTACGATAGGAGTCATTTCACAAACCTAAACGCAATACCTGTACAACCAGTTTGTGTGTCCCCAAAATACACCTGGCTCAAGTAAACAGCCTTTAGTCTCGTCTATGTGGTGTATATCGTCCATTTAGCTGTTTATGTAGCTAAAACTCTCAAGTTTGTAATTGCACTGATCAAATTACTTAAGGTGTAAATATAACCATAGGTATAAGTTTAAGAATTTATTCAGGTTTTGTAATTGTAAAATGTTGAAATTTTGAAAATAAAATGTTTATATGTAACGTTTGGGTGACTAGCATGATCAAATGAAATGACAATCGAGTTTACAGATTCATAGTTTAATTGATACTTGTACAGAAATGGACAATTATCTCTATATGCTTGTGGATGTTATTTTAAAGTTGTGGAAAAAGAAACAAATCCGATACGATAGCTTCTGGATACGCATACACTTATCGTCAGTGCTGAATCGAGACGAGGGGGTTGAGGCCATGCATCCACACAAAAGTCGTGGATCTAACGTTTGTAGTATGTGTAAATATATCAGTCACTCATAAGAACGTCAATTATTTATCAAACGTATTGCAATTTAAATTATCAACCTCAATCAAGTCCAGGTGAGTTGGTCGTCTCGATTTATGTTAATCAGGAGAGTTTTGGATGCTGTTATCTCGACCCTGACCCAGTTATAGAGGGCGAGTGATCGGTACTGCCAGTCAATTTCCCAGGTACTATCGTCGACCCTCTCGATGGTTATCGTTAGATATCTCCGTCCATAAAAACCCTCTTCAGATTAAACATGAAGATGCAGAGTATGTATTCAGCATTGACAAGGCCTAAACTACTCATGACTGGATGGTTGACTATTACAACCAGTTTGTGTGTCCCCAAAATACACACGAATTAAAAATCTCAAGTTTGTAATTGTACTTGTCAAATTATTAAGGTTGAAATATAACCATTGGTGTAAGTTTAAGAATTTATTCAGGTTTTGTAATTGTATAATGTTGAAATTTTGAAAATGGAATGTTTATGTGTAACGTTTGCCACTGATTATTTATCAATTATTTACTTTAAGGCACACAACAGTCTTCAATTCTAATGCCAACACAACCAATTTCCCTCAAAATACCTGTGTTGAAAGTATTTTGAAATATATTTTCTTCCGGTGGATCATCAAGGGTATATCTTTATGAATTGATGAGAAGTTTACTATATGATGGACGCCAGTGTACTTTTTGTAAGGATCATGTTGGCTTCCCATTTGTTTTGGTGTCCTGTTGATTCCAGTTGGTACATTTTGAACAAATAAGGAAAAATAATAAAATAGTAATTTATATTTATTTTTCTATAAAATATCTACATAGAAACAGATGTTAAGAACAGTTACAACCCAGATAGCTTACTTTATGAAATATTATCTTAACTGAAACGTCTAAACAAAAATGGCACCCATGTACATTTCACCCCTGTATCTGACGTACATTTGAATCCAAGAACAACTGAATTAACTGCAAATCTAAGCATGAAATTACCAAATATGAGTAAGTATATATGAAAAAGTTACTTGATTCATTAATATATGCTGAAAAATGTCTTTTCATACATGGCAATTTATTTGGCTCTTCAGCAACAGTGAATTTTGTGCTTTGACAAAAAGGTAGCTTGGAGATTTACCATTCCAGACCGATTCATGAGCCATGGTCGATTCTTAACGATCGAGTTTCGGCTACCGTCATATTTAAACACGGAACTGTAAAACAGGGGTACCATTTTTATGTACAACAGTGAAACTTCGTTATCACGACTAATTTATTCTCACTTCTGATTACCCTTAAATTTAAAGTAGGTTTCTTATACTTGATATTGCATGTAGTATCTCAACAGAGCTCTATCGGCGGGCTATTTCTGTGTCAATATCTCGAATAATAACCGGATCATTTCGAAGTCGAGGCTATAACTTCGTGATAATGAAATTTTACTGTATGCAGTCATAAATGGGGAATGATCTAATGATAATTTTCATACCAAAGTAAAAATATAAAATGACGTAGTACGCAAAAGCATTGTGATGTAGTATGCAAAGCAGTACTGTAATTGATAATTATTTACATAATGAAATCGAAATTTTCAAATTTGTTTTAGATTTGTGTCACTTAAATTAAATAAAAAGAAAAAGAAAAGAAAAAAGAAATTTACAACCATGGAAAGATGCGGCTTTTATATATATTCAAACATTTATCAATAATGGTTTCACATAACACATAAAATCATATTTAGATTATAAAAATACAAACAAGACTACTTATAACAATATCTAACCTAGATATCTAAAATATATTCACTGAGATAAGTATATAACGATTAGAAGACTAGAGTTCTTAGCAGATCACAGACTTTGATACATGCACCTTGTCTTTAATATTGTCAACTTCACGTAAGTTATATGTAGTCATGTTCCTCCATCCTCCAATGACGTCATGCAAAAGCACTGTGACGTAATCAATAATGCGTCCTTTGACTTATCACATGTTGGGACGTAAATGTACATTTGGGCGTAAAAGAGTGAAATAATCGAGCACACTTAATATACATCGGTTTATTAAATTTTCACAATAGATAATTACTTTTTGATTATGCATTATTAATGTTTCTAAACATCTACACCGCTCATATAAGCAATGACTAATATAGTTACACTATATATAATACACTTAAAATATTTCATGTATAAAAGTCATATTCATAAGGTCAAATTTTCTTCTATGTACTTTAGTTAAAAGCTTTTGACAAATTTTGGAGGTTTCACCATCGCTCACTAGAAGAATTATCTTCTGTTATGAAATGGCTCTTTAGTATTTTAGTTTATGACCTTTGATAAATTTTGGAGGTTTCATCGTCGCTTCTGAACAGAAGCTGTCATTCAAAATGAAATCTATACCCTGTTTAAAAATCGAAAAAAACCTTTAACAGCATTTTCAGATTATATGTTGATGTAAACAAATAAGGAAAGAGCTTTAATAATGTTGTTTTAACTTGTGCTCAATCCTTTCAGCTTTGATTTATGGCAATACAAATATGTTTAATTCATAAAATTTATAACATATAATAAAAAGTAGATGTTTAAGATAAACACAGTTTATATAAAATATATTCCATAAAAGTCAATTTAAAACCAGGCACTTGTTTACATACTGTAAACGTACATATTTTAGCGGTAATTTTATTTTAGCGCTGGAAGCCTTGCGCTAAATCATGATTGCGCTAATTACTTTTTGTACGTTCTATTTCTATACAAAGTTCTGTGGATGCGTTAATTCATCATTTCGCTAACTGGCTAAAATTTGCAAATGCGCTAAAATTTGATTGCGCTAAAATAAGTATGTTTACAGTATCTATAATGACACAGAAACATTAATCAAAGACAATACTTGATTACTTCATCTCACATTTCAGATGCTGATGTAGAAACACATTTCTGTTTGATTTATTTGTAATATGTTCTTAATTCAGAAGAATATTCTGAAACTGAACCAATTTTTAGTTGTCCTGTTTAGAATTGGCACATCCAAATGACATTCTAACCGGAATGATTGAAACAGAATATCCTGACTAGCAATTGTTAGTCAACATAGTTTAAATCACGGGTTTGAAAATATATTTATAAATATAAGTATATTTGAAGTACTTTAACCATGCAATAAAAACTTCAAATTTAATTACAAGTGGCTTAATTACCCAATTTCTTGACAACACCCCCAAACCCAGCACGAGTTATAGTACACTATATACATCTATTTACATACATAATCAATAAGTTACAAGCATTAACAAAGTTCATGTTATGAATTTGTATATAATCATTAGTAAGTCATACACATCAAAATAAGGGAATATACTAAAGTTACGCTGGTGTATATCACAACAAACATTGTATATGGCACTGTTCGTCATACAGAAAATTAAAAAAACAACGAAACCAGTCTGACTAGATATGATTTCACACCACTAGACATGTATTATAAAATCCTATTGTACTCTAGACAATGATATATTTGAGTTGTTTCCAATATACCATTGTAAATAAGTCATTTGCTTTTCCGGCTATGATATTCCTTCTCCAGCCCTGAGGGACTTTCACCGGCTATGAGAGACTTTCACCGGCTGTAAGGGATTTGCTCTGGCTATGAGGGACTCTCCTCGGCTGTGAGGGATTTTCTCTGGCTATGAGGGACTCTCCTCAGCTACGATAGTGTATCCGGCTATGGGGACTTTCTCCCATGTGTTTCGTCCCCTACCGATACCAGAACTAAGACCCATTAAGTCCAGACGTAGCTTGTCAGAATATTGAGACAAAACAACATACTGTCTATTGGCAATACAGGATGACTAGACTTGATAACGATGATATTTACAAATGTGTTCAGAAATGTTAACCTGGGCTAGCATCTCCTAGCTTAACGAAGGCATTTGCCTATTAAGTTAAAACAGTCTTATGAAAAGTTATTTCAAATTCACGTTCACACTGCTAGATACAATAATGAATAAATATAGCAGGTAACACGACAGGAAGATTATCTGAACATTCGTTCTGTGCAGTTAGTGAAAAAAACAACAACAAAAATCATAACTTATCTATAATAATTGATTACAATACGAAAACATTAATTTATAATTAAATACCATTTTACTTTCTCGTATATAAATATCTGATGCAATGCTAATATCTGCGTCAATCTTCTTCCTATTCATACACGGACTTGTGATATCCTATATAAACGTCTTTATTTTAAAAATTGAAGCAAGGCCTATATTATTTCAATACTAGAAATAAGCATGACCAAAACATTTTATTTGATAGATTTAGTAATTTTGACATTTAATGAATACAAACAACTCTTTAGCTATCTGCTTGAGTAAAGAATACAGACATTGACGTCATTTTCAACTTTTCCTAAAAGCGTTTTACATTTAAGAAACAATGTACATGTACAAAAATGAAAATGGCATTTGTACAAAATGACAGTGATTTAAAATCCATGAAAAAATCTCAATTAATAAAGGACGGAATAATAATAATAATTGGGTAGTTATATAAGTTGTCCACGGTATATGAACGAAATCGGAATTTTCAGAGTAATGATCAATGGCCTTTGCCTGACGAAGGCCGAAAAGCAGAAACGTACAAAACACGGATTTATTTCCGAAAATTGGATGATCATAATGACTCCACGAAATATAAAGAATAAAATCATTTTTGGAAATGTTAAGAGATAATTCAGTAATATTACTGAAAGCTTATTTCAATATTTACATCAGATAGAAAACATATGTTTCACAACAACTAGTCAAAATAGGCACGTGACTATCACAAAAAAACGCTACAGGGGATTGTGACACAAGGACTGTCACAAACAATAGATCCCAGGGGTATTTTGGCGCCCACCATTTAATGGGCTTTATTGTTCTTCGTAAGAACGATAATTTCTCTAATTTACCATTCTTTGCTCTCTTCCCCTAGATATGTTGATAAAAAGCAACACTTTTATACAGTATAAAATCTAAGAAAAATTTAAGAACTTTCAGGGAAACAGCGATAACAAAAATGTTAACATCTTTGACTGTTGCGTGTCTGCCATTTTGGTTTCCAAATCAGAATTGAATTTGAATGGGTCCAACTGAGACTAACAGAAACCTACATTTGCAGTTTTGGTAATATCCTTCTACCACTTTTCAAAACATAGTGAGAACAATATTCAACGTCAAAACCCACGATGGCCAACTGTCGGCCATGACATTTTCCAGATTAGAGTTAAATTGAAAGGGCACAAGTATAGACCAAGAAGGACCTACATGTGAACTGTGAGGATTATCCTTCCAGCAATTCTCAAGAAATATAACCAGGATCATGTACAGATGGAGGGAATACTACTGACCACTGACTTAGGGCGATTTGAATAGCCAGCTATCATAGCAGGTGGACTGAACAGTTACACGTGATACAGACAATGGAACCTAAACATGCACTTTTCTACAAACAATGAGTAAACAATTATCTCACAAGTTTCTAACAATATTCTTTGTATGTACAATATAGATATACATGTTTTAGATTATTTGTATGTACAATATAGATATACATGTTTTATTTTATAGTACTTACAAAATGTACTTCAAGAAGCTGCAATTTTGTAAAAATATGGACGGATTATATCATTTTTATACCAAACCATAAAACAGATCCTGGAATCAATTTTAGGAGGAAAACAATACATATAACTAAGTATAAGGTAGGGTAGTATACGCTAAACAAAAGAATGGCACACAATCATATGATCTCCAGTATTTAAGTACAAAGCACTTTTCCTTTATCCTGACGAATGCTTTTTATTGCTACCATAATGTACCAGGACTCAAAAATGAGTTCCAGACGACCAATGTCCGTACTAAAGAGTAAAAGTGTCTCATTGTATACCCGTACACAACGTTAGAGTCCATGTACAGAAGGTATTGTATTAAATATGGCCGGAATACTGAAAATACTTGGTAAAATATTATAAAAGGAATGCTGTTTCCAATACTCAAGAATACAGACGATATAAAAGGTTTTACTTCATCTGCTGCTACGTTACTAGGATCCAACTGAAATTGAATAAGTGTTATTTCTATAATTAGAACATGATATCATCTTCTCTCTAAATGATTTAACATTGATAATGTACATTGGATATGTGATATTAAAGATATTTTATTATATCAATATGTTATGTTGTCTAAAAATAGGACATGATGAAAACCATAAAAATACAAATATATATTTATAATTTTATAGAGTTGGCGATATAAACATCTAAAACCAATTTACAAAGAAGAAACATTATTGATATGATTTGATTGTATATGCTGCTATAATTTTAAAAGTAATATGAACACATGCAATAGAAGTACATCAATTTCACCAAAGAGTCTAAAGCATCTAGCGCTATACTAGCATTGTGAAATATATACAAGCAATTTAAACTTTGATGATTTTATCTTTATCACATTGGGTTACAGCAAAGAGACGATCTGTCTATGACTTTCACCCTTCCTTAGATACCTATTGTATAGGATATAACTAGTCAGACCTGCCTTAGAGACCACCTGTCTATACATACAGTCAAACCTGTCTTAGAGACTACCTGTCTATACATACAGTCAAACCTGCCTTAGAGGCCACCTATCTATACCTACAGTCAAACCTGCCTTAGAGACCACCTGTCTTTACCTACAGTCAAACCTGCCTTAGAGACCACCTATCTATACAGTCAAGCCTGCCTTAGAGGCCACCTATCTATACATAGTCAAACCTGCCTTAGAGACCACCTGTCTATACATACAGTCAAACCTGTCTTAGAGACTACCTGTCTATACATACAGTCAAACCTGCCTTAGAGACCACCTTTCTACAACTACAACCAAACCTGCCTTAGAGACCACCTGTCTATACATACAGTCAAACCTGTCTTAGAGACTACCTGTTTATACATACAGTCAAACCTGTCTTAGAGACCACCTGTCTATACATACAGTCAAACATGCCTTAGAGACTACCTGTCTATACATACAGTCAAACCTGTCTTAGAGACTACCTGTCTATACATACAGTCAAACCTGCCTTAGAGGCCACCTATCTATACCTACAGTAAAACCTGCCTTAGAGACCACCTGTCTTTACCTACAGTCAAACCTGCCTTAGAGACCACCTATCTATACAGTCAAACCTGCCTTAGAGGCCACCTATCTATACATATTCAAACCTGCCTTAGAGACCACCTGTCTATACATACAGTCAAACCTGCCTTAGAGGCCACCTATCTATACATACAGTCAAACCTGCCTTAGAGACCACCTGTCTATACCTACAGTCAAACCTGCCTTAGAGACCACCTGTTATAACTACAGTCAAACCTGCCTTAGAGACCACCTGTCTATACCTACAATCAAAACTGTCTTAAGAGACCACCTGTCTATACCTACAATCAAACCTGCCTTAGAGACCACATGTCTATACCTACAATCAAACCTGCCTTAGAGACCACATCTCTAAAATACAGTCAAACCTGCCTTAGGGACCACCTGTCTATTAACAGATGATTTCCCTTTTATAATTAGCGATACACGAGCTTATACCTCAAAGAAGGTTCTTTAAATATATGTTGACGGATTTTAAAACACAGTTTACCACGGTTAATGTTGATGAAAAATGCTACACGAAGAAATCTGAATGGTGTAGATACGAGCGATCAAATCCGCGCTGAGTTCTCTTTGCGAGTTGTAACATATCCATTCTTGTAGAACCTACCGAATTGTAATGCTATTTGATTTGCCCCGACTTATGTCTTTAAAACACACGGTTGAGGACCCTTCAATTTTCGTAATCTAAGGAAATTATAATTAAAACATTGCGCCTAAAAGTGATTTTTAAATTTACAGTCGCTTTATCTGACTGTTTGAATTCTGCTATTCTTTAGAATGGTTTGAATTTTAACAGTATTTGTCTTAATATATTCCATGCATGCTGTCGTAGCCTATATTGATGATTAATATATTCCATGTATGCTATCGTAGCCTATATTGATGATTTATATATTCCATGTATGCTATCGTAGCCTATATTGATGATTAATATATTCCATGTATGCTATCGTAGCCTATATTGATGATTAATATATTCCATGCATGCTGTCGTAGCCTATATTGATGATTAATATATTCCATGTATGCTGTCGTAGTCTATATTGATGATTAATATATTCCATGTATGCTGTCGTAGCCTATATTGATACGGCTTTTGAGATACAAGCAACATTCCTGAAATAATATACATATGTGCATGTTACATACAAGAAGCATTATACACTTACCATAACCACAAAGACGACAAAGGTAAGCTCACCAGGCCAGGACATTTTAAAAACAATATGTTTATATATTTGCATGCATAATATTACAAAAAGACGAACTTGTTGCCAAGCATCCTTAAATCCTAATCTACAGAGTTTATACTTAAGTGATGTATGTTAGATACTGTGTGTGTGTGTGTGTGTGTGTGGTCAACAGTGAAATCATATTGAGGGTGAGTGTGGGTAGGAGTGAAATCATATATTGAGAGTGTGAGGGGGTAGAGGTGAAATCATATTGAAAGTGAGTGTGGATAGGATCGAAATCATATCAAGGGAGTTTGTGGGTCGGAATTAAATTATATTGAGGGTGTGTGGTAAACAGTGAAATCACATTTACAAGTGATATAGGTTATGCACTAGCTATTTCTACCACAATAGGTGGGTGTTATTCAACTCCCAAGGCACGGAAAAATATTACAACTGTTGAATAATATTCAGTTTATATCACAGGTGGAATAAACTCGAAATGCATTTTTATTGGTTGACACGGTGACCTTTGACCGGTACTACGTTTTAATCACGTGGTTCAATGCAATTTAATTGGCTAACACTTAAAGGCCGCTTCACGATGTCCTGGAAATGATAGCGCACCAGAAGTAGTTCGCAGCTGTTTCGTTATATTCTTGGAAATATAATTATCAATTTATTGCTTTGAAAGAGAAAACCTACTCCTTATTTTGTTATGATTTGGAATGAATTGTTATATTTCCATACATTTTCGAATTTGTCAGTTTTGCATATCAATTAGCGGCATTTAAAACTAGGTCATATCCTTACACCACACCTGATATTGTGAAAAGAACACAAGTTGACACAAAACAGGCGAGTTCGTCCTCAGAATAGCTTTTCTATTGTGGTAGAAACAGGTCACACAAACTCGTGGTTGTTGTATATGGTATTTCTTCCACTCTTGCTATTTATTTTTCGCTAAAGCTTGCGTCTTTGTAACGTTTGAAAAACTAACTAACTTGAGTAAGAGAAATAACATATACAACAACCATTCATTGCGTAAACTCTATTTATCTAGCTATATGCTCGTGCTATGTGATATAATAAATATACATTAAGCAGGTATATGGGTGATAAACAACAGCTATGTTTTGGTAGCTAGCTATGAGGATAGGGACGTGCAGATATACCTATTCATCTCCATTTTCTTGCTGTAAAGAAAACAGAACACAAATCATCACAGATAATAGAAACAAATAGGAATACGAAAAACATGAGAAGATAATACTAGTCTTTACATAAACAATTATTATCAAATAACTCAATATCTCGGTTACGTTCTCCTTTCAATTTTCTTATTGTAAAGCGATAATAATATTTCATTTTCCCTCTTAAACAATGATGAGCATAATTGATGCTAATATTGTTTAAAAAAATAAAACTTTATCTTATTAAACTAAGGAATGATAGGAAAAGAGCAAAGATCAATTGATTGTCTTGTAGTAGTGAGTTCATGTCTATCATTCACATTTCTTTGCCACACAGGTTACATTTTTTTCATTTTTTCCTCCGACTTTTTCTCAGGCGTCTCATGTCCATTTTCAGTTTCGGTATTGGTTTCAATTTGCGTATTGCCCTCGGAACTTTGTCGCGAGCTCACACGAACTTTCTGCCCTTCACGTTCATTCTTTTCCATATCAGAATCTTTCTCATGAGTCTTTTGTCCGTTTTCAGTTTCGGTATTGGTTTCAGTTTGCGTATTGCCATCGGAACTTTGTTGCGAGCTCTCGGCAACTTGATTCGGTAAAGGAGCAGTATTATCTAAGTCAATGGTCTTTACCTGTTCATTTTTTTCCTTCTGCTTTTTGTTTTTCTTTTGTTTCTTCTTTTTTAATTTCTTTACCTCCGTGCTTTCTTGTTTCAGTGAATCATTCGGAGATCGGAGAGGAAAATCTATTGGTTTTAGTTCACCGGTTCTCGCCAGGGATGGCAGTTTCCGATCACGTGGTACCATGTCTAGGTGTCCTCCTCTGGGAGTTGATTTTTCCCCGTCACTGTAAATAAAATCAAGTCTTAATTATAAACTAAGCCTAAGTAGAAGTCAGTCTTGTTTATCATATTAGAAGGCAGTGGGAATAACAATAGGTTTATGATCTAAATTTCAAATAAACTATTAAAAATGTTGATCAAATAGTTTGATCTATCAGAGACACATATACACATATATTTAAGGATTGATAATAAATTTGTCTCAAGACCTATTGAGGTTTATACCCCCATACACCTCAACATAACTTTATTCAATCCTTATATTTATATTTTTTTTTGATATTTTGTACAATATTTTGTCTTTGACAAATAGGGACTTGTGCAAGTCTACCACGGAAATGTATGTCATCACTCTTCGTCTATATATGGTTAATACTTTCAGGATTTCTTTCGTGAACAAACTTAAAAGCAATTAAAACAAAAATTAGTTTTAAAGGAATTTATTTTATATAAATATGATCACTTTTGAAAAGGAATTAAAAAATATAGTCCAAGCTCGACAAATGTATTCCTACGCCGGACTTGATATAGTTCATTGAAAAATGACTCGAGTTAACTGTGGTAGGTTCATTGAGTCTGAATTGAGTGGAAACATAAATATGTACATATGTCTCTGGATCTATCACTATTATGGATACAAAAGAGACTAGCAAATCAATGCAAAATGTTAACCACCTTTCATTGGAATCGCTAACTTTGTTGTTCGCCAATCCTGTCCTGATTTTACTCGCAGAAGTTGGACTTCTAAATCAAACAGAAAGCATACAAGCTGCTATATAAAGCTGTAGTCATTGCGACTGAAATAAATTATTTTACAATTAACAAGTTATATCTTTATTTTCAGTTTTTAAAACGAACGTCTGTATTAAACACAACCACACATAAATACGTGATCCTATACGAGGTACAGATATGTATAGACATGCAGGAGGTAAGTAAAGCATTAGTCGTGTTAAATAAATGTCTTTAGACGATTCCTTTTTTTATCATAATTTACCGATATTTACGATGCCCAACTAAAACTGTTACGTCATAACTACAACCCGACGTTACGGGACGTTTCACTTCGTCAATAACTCATTCATAATATTGCACATTCATAATTTTATAAATAATTATTCAGATGATGCTTGATATGTGTTCCGAAATAAAGAAATGCACAATTACATGTATTTATGATGTGATATCTATCAAGTCTAAAAAAATATGATTAATTGTTGAAATAAACACAATTTGTGCTTTCTTGTTTTGCTGTTGCGTTTACCCCCCCCCCCCCCCCCCCCCCCCTCACGTGCCAAGTATATCCACTGAAATGTTATATAATGCATTCTGAAGCCAACTTTTTTGAGGTATTCTCATACTTGACCAAGATATAATGTTTGATTAAAACACTTTAAATACTGAAGTCACTAAAACATTGAAATGCTATCTTTAAATAGTAACAGTTACCTTGATTTTGACACTCTGAAACACGATAAACACGATCTCGTTCGAGATATTCTAGTTCTTTACCATTATGTGAAGTTTGTTCAAAATCCTGTTAAAATGAAGTTGCTTGAGCGCTGACAAATTTCTAAATTTCGACCAAGCGCTATAACCCCAAATGGTCGTCGCGAAGGAAGTTTGTAAAAAAAGTTATCTAAGAAAACATCTTGTTAGTAAACCTATTTCAAATATCTGTTAGTCAGTGAAAGAGAGTAATTCGGTAACTACTTTTGAATTGGAATGAGTGCATATCTGTGAGGGTTTAAAACTAGTTCATGTTATAATCATCAGAATTTTATACCATAAATACTTACTCCATAACTTGCTTTTTATTTCTCCTTTTCTTTCGTTTTCGACTGCATAGTTTTGTGTAAAGTAGCAGAAGCAAATATTAAGCAAATGCAAACAACACAACCAAGCACTGAAGCATTTTACACACCAGCTCAAGCAAAAGTAAACGTAAATCAAAGGAAACGTAATAATGTGTGATATGATGATATAAAGCCAGAAAAAAGAACAATTAAACATCATACAGAATTGGATAGTTATTAACATTAAGACCGACATTTCTTTCAATTAAAAAAGACAGATACACTGTACCTTAAAAGTGTTTTAAAATCAAGTTTACACTTACTACTTTCTAAAATCATTTTGACATTTTGTGAAATATTTACCCAGTAGATCTTGCTGTTGTCACTTGCCTGTAAGTACTGTTCAAAGTAAATCAAAACGTAAAACTGAATAATAACCGATATCAAAGACATGTATTATGAAACAAGAGGCCCGTAGGGCCTGTATCGATCACCTGTATATTTCAGTAAATATGGAGAAACTCATCTGAATAGAAGTAGGATTTTAAAGAATGTGTTATATTTCCCCCAGTTGGCCCCATCTCTTAGACTAAACGTTTTAATATAAATTTGGATCGCCGTCATCCAAAGACGCTTCAGACCAAGTGTTGACAGATCACGTCATTCCAACATAAGAAGGATTTTGAAGAATTTGCTATATATTCCCTATTCGGCCTGCCCCCTCTCCCCCGGGTCAATGTTACATGGACAAAAGTGAATTTTTATTACTTACTCAAACGTAAGGTTAGAGGACGCCTTATTCGTTTCTTGTCCTTCCGGCCTGTCTCTTACGTTGGATTTCTCTGTAAGGAACAAAGTACAGGTCAAGTAACTAATGATAAAAACTAGTTATAAATTTTTGTTCAGTCGTTACTGTTGCTAGTTAGGAAATATGTACAATTGCTGACGAAGTTAGAAAAAGTTTCTTTAAAAATGCAATATCACAAATCTTAAATGTATGTAAATCAATCATATACTGGGTAAAAGATAATATTCGCGACTATATTATGTTTAAGACAGAGAAATTTCACCCAAAAGTACATTTTTCTGGAGCAGAACCAACAACCAAGTCATACTGAATAAATAGCATAAATTATTGGTTATAACTGGTTAGACCTTATACTATAGGTAGAGGCAGTTTGTGTATTTGATGAGCAATCGTGTTAGCACAATTGCTTAAAATCTAGAGAACCATAAACAAATGTATTAGTTTAGATAGTAGATATAATTGAGTTTATTCTAAATGTAAATGATAACCAATGGAAATACTTTGGTGGCCAGTACAGGAACAATATTAAAGGTTAGTAAAGCTAAAAAAGAAATATATCTAAAAAAGATAAACGGCATAGTTTTAATTCGGGTGGTTATAATGTAAAACTTCTGGTGAAATAAATCAACGAACTAATGCGTTTCAGCACGGATAACAAAATTATATCAGTTTGAATCAATTTTGGTGATAATAAGACTGTATTTGAATCAGGAATATAATTGCATTGATGTGTCATTTGAACAGATACATGTATCCACTTATTCATCTTGCATTCAATCTTAACTTTGTTTCGTTTTTAACTGCATATCTGCATTTTGCTTTTGCCGTTACATTGACCAATCACATACTTCATCTTGACCTGTAACGCAACCTGCCGCGTCATATCCGCGTCCAAAAGAATATCACACGGCTATACCGAAAAAGAGTGATGACTCTCGATCTCCGCTAGGTGGCGGTGAAAGTACAATATGAAAACCAGACAAAAACTGCCTTCGTAAACACGGAATGGACTATTGACTTGTTTCATCACCGATTCTACGTCCTTGTCAATACGATATAGTGATTATTGATACATTGACATAACGCCTCAATAATTCTATATAGATAACCGAACAATCAGTCTGGAATCTAATTATACAAACCAAAAGAAGAATCCTCTGAATACATCTATTAATATCAAACTAATAGAATATGTAATTGAATATTTTCTGCTCTTGTATTGTTTGCATCAGTTTGTGGCGGTCTATAATGTCAGCATCACTTCGGGAATTGGAACGTCTAGGAAGCTGTTCGTTGCATAACATCGTACCATTAATGCTATATATTTACATTTTGGTAAGTAAAACGATTTGCAGTCTATGTGAGCATATGCTAACTGAATTTTAATTTTCAAAAATCACAAAAAATATGTCGAGAATATTAATATAAGCTTTAAATTGCGGTTCCTACTAATTACAGCCCGGTGCTGCCCGGTACTGCCCGGCACCGCCCGGTACTGCCCGGTGCTGCCCGGTACTGCCCGGGGAATATATATTGACCGCCCGGGCTTTTATTTATATCCAAACACTATTTAACCTATTATATATGGATAGATGGTAGCTTAATCAATAATATGGCAAAAAATGGTGAAAATATATTAATATTTGACAGAGTTATAGCTATGTGAAATTAGCGATCTCGCAACCTAGCGCTCGGGATGAGCCATAATCTTGTTATTTGCATTTATACGTCCGCCCGGGCTTTTATTTTTATCCAGACACAATTAAAGCTATAATATATGGATAGATAATAGCTTTATCAATAATATGGTAAAAAATTATGAAAAAATATCAATATTTCACAGAGTTATAGCTACGACCTCGCAACCTAGCGCCCGGGATGGGCCATAATCTTGTTATTTGCAATTATACGACCGCCCGGGCTTTCATTTATATCAAGACACTATCAAAACTATGATATATGGATAGATGGTAGCTTAATCAATAATATGGTAAAAAATTGTGAAAATATATCAATATTTGACAGAGTTATACTTATGTGAAATTAGCGATCTCGTAACCTAGCGCTCGGGATGAACCATAATCTTGTTATTTGCATTTATACGCCCGCCCGGGCTTTTATTTATATCCAGACACAATTAAAACTATGATATATGGATAGATAGTAGCTTTATCAATAATATGATCAAAAATGATAAAAAAATATCAATATTTGGCAGAGCTATGGCTATGTCTCGCAACCTAGCCGGATTTTCTAAATCGCCGTAACTCAAACAATTTCACAGATATTTTCATAATTCTTTTTGATTTCACTTCCTTGACCTATACACTACATGTTCTGTTCATCGGTGGGGATATTTAACCACGCATGAAAGCCCGGGCAGTAAGATGTACGGCCGGGCGGTAGCCAAATACCAATTATAACAATTATAAAAGGCCGGATTTTCTAAATCGCCGTAACTCAAACAATTTTACAGATATTTTCATAATTCTTTTTGATTTCACTTCCTTGACCTATACACTACATGTTCTGTTCATCGGTGGGGATATTTAACCACGCATGAAAGCCCGGGCAGTAAGATGTACGGCCGGGCGGTAGCCAAATACCAATTATAACAATTATAAAAGGCCGGATTTTCTAAATCGCCGTAACTCAAACAATTTTACAGATATTTTCATAATTCTTTTTGATTTCACTTCCTTGACCTATACACTACATGTTCTGTTCATCGGTGGGGATATTTAACCACGCATGAAAGCCCGGGCAGTAAGATGTACGGCCGGGCGGTAGCCAAATACCAATTATAACAATTATAAAAGGCCGGATTTTCTAAATCGCCGTAACTCAAACAATTTTACAGATATTTTCATAATTCTTTTTGATTTCACTTCCTTGACCTATACACTACATGTTCTGTTCATCGGTGGGGATATTTAACCACGCATGAAAGCCCGGGCAGTAAGATGTACGGCCGGGCGGTAGCCAAATACCAATTATAACAATTATAAAAGGCCGGATTTTCTAAATCGCCGTAACTCAAACAATTTTACAGATATTTTCATAATTCTTTTTGATTTCACTTCCTTGACCTATACACTACATGTTCTGTTCATCGGTGGGGATATTTAACCACGCATGAAAGCCCGGGCAGTAAGATGTACGGCCGGGCGGTAGCCAAATACCAATTATAACAATTATAAAAGGCCGGATTTTCTAAATCGCCGTAACTCAAACAATTTTACAGATATTTTCATAATTCTTTTTGATTTCACTTCCTTGACCTATACACTACATGTTCTGTTCATCGGTGGGGATATTTAACCACGCATGAAAGCCCGGGCAGTAAGATGTACGGCCGGGCGGTAGCCAAATACCAATTATAACAATTATAAAAGGCCGGATTTTCTAAATCGCCGTAACTCAAACAATTTTACAGATATTTTCATAATTCTTTTTGATTTCACTTCCTTGACCTATACACTACATGTTCTGTTCATCGGTGGGGATATTTAACCACGCATGAAAGCCCGGGCAGTAAGATGTACGGCCGGGCGGTAGCCAAATACCAATTATAACAATTATAAAAGGCCGGATTTTCTAAATCGCCGTAACTCAAACAATTTTACAGATATTTTCATAATTCTTTTTGATTTCACTTCCTTGACCTATACACTACATGTTCTGTTCATCGGTGGGGATATTTAACCACGCATGAAAGCCCGGGCAGTAAGATGTACGGCCGGGCGGTAGCCAAATACCAATTATAACAATTATAAAAGGCCGGATTTTCTAAATCGCCGTAACTCAAACAATTTTACAGATATTTTCATAATTCTTTTTGATTTCACTTCCTTGACCTATACACTACATGTTCTGTTCATCGGTGGGGATATTTAACCACGCATGAAAGCCCGGGCAGTAAGATGTACGGCCGGGCGGTAGCCAAATACCAATTATAACAATTATAAAAGGCCGGATTTTCTAAATCGCCGTAACTCAAACAATTTTACAGATATTTTCATAATTCTTTTTGATTTCACTTCCTTGACCTATACACTACATGTTCTGTTCATCGGTGGGGATATTTAACCACGCATGAAAGCCCGGGCAGTAAGATGTACGGCCGGGCGGTAGCCAAATACCAATTATAACAATTATAAAAGGCCGGATTTTCTAAATCGCCGTAACTCAAACAATTTTACAGATATTTTCATAATTCTTTTTGATTTCACTTCCTTGACCTATACACTACATGTTCTGTTCATCGGTGGGGATATTTAACCACGCATGAAAGCCCGGGCAGTAAGATGTACGGCCGGGCGGTAGCCAAATACCAATTATAACAATTATAAAAGGCCGGATTTTCTAAATCGCCGTAACTCAAACAATTTTACAGATATTTTCATAATTCTTTTTGATTTCACTTCCTTGACCTATACACTACATGTTCTGTTCATCGGTGGGGATATTTAACCACGCATGAAAGCCCGGGCAGTAAGATGTACGGCCGGGCGGTAGCCAAATACCAATTATAACAATTATAAAAGGCCGGATTTTCTAAATCGCCGTAACTCAAACAATTTTACAGATATTTTCATAATTCTTTTTGATTTCACTTCCTTGACCTATACACTACATGTTCTGTTCATCGGTGGGGATATTTAACCACGCATGAAAGCCCGGGCAGTAAGATGTACGGCCGGGCGGTAGCCAAATACCACTTATAACAATTATAAAAGGCCGGATTTTCTAAATCGCCGTAACTCAAACAATTTTACAGATATTTTCATAATTCTTTTTGATTTCACTTCCTTGACCTATACACTACATGTTCTGTTCATCGGTGGGGATATTTAACCACGCATGAAAGCCCGGGCGGTAAGATGTACGGCCGGGCGGTAGCCAAATACCAATTATAACAATTATAAAAGGCCGGATTTTCTAAATCGCCGTAACTCAAACAATTTTACAGATATTTTCATAATTCTTTTTGATTTCACTTCCTTGACCTATACACTACATGTTCTGTTCATCGGTGGGGATATTTAACCACGCATGAAAGCCCGGGCAGTAAGATGTACGGCCGGGCGGTAGCCAAATACCAATTATAACAATTATAAAAGGCCGGATTTTCTAAATCGCCGTAACTCAAACAATTTTACAGATATTTTCATAATTCTTTTTGATTTCACTTCCTTGACCTATACACTACATGTTCTGTTCATCGGTGGGGATATTTAACCACGCATGAAAGCCCGGGCAGTAAGATGTACGGCCGGGCGGTAGCCAAATACCAATTATAACAATTATAAAAGGCCGGATTTTCTAAATCGCCGTAACTCAAACAATTTTACAGATATTTTCATAATTCTTTTTGATTTCACTTCCTTGACCTATACACTACATGTTCTGTTCATCGGTGGGGATATTTAACCACGCATGAAAGCCCGGGCAGTAAGATGTACGGCCGGGCGGTAGCCAAATACCAATTATAACAATTATAAAAGGCCGGATTTTCTAAATCGCCGTAACTCAAACAATTTTACAGATATTTTCATAATTCTTTTTGATTTCACTTCCTTGACCTATACACTACATGTTCTGTTCATCGGTGGGGATATTTAACCACGCATGAAAGCCCGGGCAGTAAGATGTACGGCCGGGCGGTAGCCAAATACCAATTATAACAATTATAAAAGGCCGGATTTTCTAAATCGCCGTAACTCAAACAATTTTACAGATATTTTCATAATTCTTTTTGATTTCACTTCCTTGACCTATACACTACATGTTCTGTTCACCGGTGGGGATATTTAACCACGCATGAAAGCCCGGGCAGTAAGATGTACGGCCGGGCGGTAGCCAAATACCAATTATAACAATTATAAAAGGCCGGATTTTCTAAATCGCCGTAACTCAAACAATTTTACAGATATTTTCATAATTCTTTTTGATTTCACTTCCTTGACCTATACACTACATGTTCTGTTCATCGGTGGGGATATTTAACCACGCATGAAAGCCCGGGCAGTAAGATGTACGGCCGGGCGGTAGCCAAATACCAATTATAACAATTATAAAAGGCCGGATTTTCTAAATCGCCGTAACTCAAACAATTTTACAGATATTTTCATAATTCTTTTTGATTTCACTTCCTTGACCTATACACTACATGTTCTGTTCATCGGTGGGGATATTTAACCACGCATGAAAGCCCGGGCAGTAAGATGTACGGCCGGGCGGTAGCCAAATACCAATTATAACAATTATAAAAGGCCGGATTTTCTAAATCGCCGTAACTCAAACAATTTTACAGATATTTTCATAATTCTTTTTGATTTCACTTCCTTGACCTATACACTACATGTTCTGTTCATCGGTGGGGATATTTAACCACGCATGAAAGCCCGGGCAGTAAGATGTACGGCCGGGCGGTAGCCAAATACCAATTATAACAATTATAAAAGGCCGGATTTTCTAAATCGCCGTAACTCAAACAATTTTACAGATATTTTCATAATTCTTTTTGATTTCACTTCCTTGACCTATACACTACATGTTCTGTTCATCGGTGGGGATATTTAACCACGCATGAAAGCCCGGGCAGTAAGATGTACGGCCGGGCGGTAGCCAAATACCAATTATAACAATTATAAAAGGCCGGATTTTCTAAATCGCCGTAACTCAAACAATTTTACAGATATTTTCATAATTCTTTTTGATTTCACTTCCTTGACCTATACACTACATGTTCTGTTCATCGGTGGGGGTTATTTAACCACGCATGAAAGCCCGGGCAGTAAGATGTACGGCCGGGCGGTAGCCAAATACCAATTATAACAATTATAAAAGGCCGGATTTTCTAAATCGCCGTAACTCAAACAATTTTACAGATATTTTCATAATTCTTTTTGATTTCACTTCCTTGACCTATACACTACATGTTCTGTTCATCGGTGGGGATATTTAACCACGCATGAAAGCCCGGGCAGTAAGATGTACGGCCGGGCGGTAGCCAAATACCAATTATAACAATTATAAAAGGCCGGATTTTCTAAATCGCCGTAACTCAAACAATTTTACAGATATTTTCATAATTCTTTTTGATTTCACTTCCTTGACCTATACACTACATGTTCTGTTCATCGGTGGGGATATTTAACCACGCATGAAAGCCCGGGCAGTAAGATGTACGGCCGGGCGGTAGCCAAATACCAATTATAACAATTATAAAAGGCCGGATTTTCTAAATCGCCGTAACTCAAACAATTTTACAGATATTTTCATAATTCTTTTTGATTTCACTTCCTTGACCTATACACTACATGTTCTGTTCATCGGTGGGGATATTTAACCACGCATGAAAGCCCGGGCAGTAAGATGTACGGCCGGGCGGTAGCCAAATACCAATTATAACAATTATAAAAGGCCGGATTTTCTAAATCGCCGTAACTCAAACAATTTTACAGATATTTTCATAATTCTTTTTGATTTCACTTCCTTGACCTATACACTACATGTTCTGTTCATCGGTGGGGATATTTAACCACGCATGAAAGCCCGGGCAGTAAGATGTACGGCCGGGCGGTAGCCAAATACCAATTATAACAATTATAAAAGGCCGGATTTTCTAAATCGCCGTAACTCAAACAATTTTACAGATATTTTCATAATTCTTTTTGATTTCACTTCCTTGACCTATACACTACATGTTCTGTTCATCGGTGGGGATATTTAACCACGCATGAAAGCCCGGGCAGTAAGATGTACGGCCGGGCGGTAGCCAAATACCAATTATAACAATTATAAAAGGCCGGATTTTCTAAATCGCCGTAACTCAAACAATTACAAAAATTAATACTCATGTCATGCATTGTTTCAATTTGCTTCGGGAAAAATAAACTATGTTTAAAGCTAAATTTCCCGCCTGAACAGAAAATGTACTACAAATATATGCTTAAATGATGAAGGTTTTGAAGAAAAATTGAACAAATATAGAAACAATTAACATTTGCTTATGAACTACATTCGTGTACAACGACCCGGAAGTGAAATGTTGAACTTAATCCGCCATTGTTGTCTCTACATTTTTATCATGTACATGTATATGTGTGTATGTAATCGTTTTGGTTTCCATAAAAAAAATCACAGTTACAGTTATTTTCAAGTCGAATTAACTTTTTTTTCTTTTCTATTATTTTCGATTGTTGTACAATGTGATTTGGAACTGTACGCATATGCTTTTAAAATTATATTATTAGTTTGTGTTAGATACAGAACAACATAATAAATTGTGAATGATACAGAAGAACATTGAATGTGAAATTAAATCATATAGCCACGATCTATTTAATGACTCCAAATGTTTAGTGCAAAAATGCTATATATGCATGTATATATGGCTAATTTTGTCCAAGTTACAAAGTGTATATCAAAGTGGTAATTAAAGTATGGCCTATGACCTGCTGTTATGCTTTGTTGAATATAGAAATTAAATCATTTCTATTTCAATTGATTAATCTCTATTTCATATTGATAAAAAGATACATCTAGATATCGAAAACTGAATACAAATATCTCTTTAATAAGGATATGGATCAAATATGAAAAAAACGCATTTCTATTTTAAAAAAAAAACAGATCTGTATATTAAATTGTTATATAGAATATAGAAAGTATATTGAAAGTTGTGTGTGTATGCTAGTTTGTGTGCAATCATAAAATGTACCATTTTCCTTTAATTCATCGACATACCTTGATCTCTCCCACCTTCACTGTCCTTCTTTCTGCTTTTCTCATTAAATAATATTGTAAATACGTATCAATATTTAAGTCATCTTTATATATGTGTAATAATATTATTAGGAAATGGCGTCTATAATGTTCATGTAAGTTGTGCCAAATCCATTTGCTTTTAATGGCAACTAGATATGTTTAATCTAAATTAAACAGGTATATAGAATACCTTTTTTTTTTTTTTTTTTTTAAATAATATCAATGATACTTCCTTTGTTCTTTGTTTGCACAAGATTCTTATATTGAATAATAAGTTACATTGATATATGTAAGGAATAATTCGTTTTTTTATTTTTTATTTATTTTTTTTTGGGGGGGGGGGGGGGGGGGGGGGGGTCGTTTATTGGTGTGTAAAATGCATATTTTCAGATATTTTAAATTTTAAATGACGCAAGTTTTTTCAGTTTAAGTCGAAACAACCAATAGCGTACGGGATTTAGCGCGATGTGACCAAAAAAATGATACATGATGTACCTGAGAATGTAACTGAGAATTTTGGAATGTTTACAATAAGAAAACCATCCTTGTGCATTTCTGACACATAGACTTATTTTTCATATAAATACACAAACACACGAAGAGTATAACACACATATGATAACTCAGTCCGAAGAACAACTCATCGCAACTTCCAAAATTGTTTTGACGTATATTGATGATAAACATTTTTTGTTTGTTTTTGTTTTTAAGTTTCGGAAGTTCTACAAATTAATTCAAGACGTTGATTCAGAAAGAAATACATGTATATATCACATATATATGTATACCACTTAATATTGAGTCATCAGACGATTTATGCAAAGCGATGACAGTCATAATACCTATATCATGTCCACAATATTTTGAATGCAAAATATATGCATTAATACAAATTTCATTTTTTCTTAAAAAAAGCCCTAACTCTGATTAAAACCATTGACATCATGTTTCAAACAAAGGTAGTCCGCCTGAAGAAGTTTTTTGTTATTTTTTATATATAGATATCTATTGTTGACTAAAAGGTGTGATGTAAAATGAAGTTAAATGTATATACCTTGACATCCTTCCAAATCACAAAAAAAAATCTTAGCTTAAGAACTTCTTAAGCTTGAGTTTCTTAACAGTGAAATGTATATAATATAAATTACAGAAAACTGATTCAAGTTCGAATGATAATGTTTGGAACAGGCAAAAAAATATATATATATATCAGAGCGATCTTAGAGGTAAGAAGTTTTGTGATAACGGCTATCCTGGAGTAGGTATTGACAGTGAATCTTCGTTTGAGTAAAGATGCTGTCAATGGTGATGGCCAGTAGCTAATTGATGATCAATTGGATAGTAAGTCCGCTGAATTCTACTGCTATGCATAATTACCACGTGATACACTTGCCCAATCGTTTTCGAGGCACGAAATGTCACGTGTTATAAATGATGCATGTATATTTCCCAATTACAAAAAACATACCACCCAGACAAGGTGACGCCTCTTTACATTATGCCGGCTGGTGACAATTATTGCTTTAAAACAACAATTCATAATATTATGTTCGCAAATAACAACCGATTTCTCTGCTAACTAACACGTCAAACAAGACAATTTTCTAAGACACAATATATATGTCAAATAAAAAACGTAAATCATATGTCTAGGTTTGCATCAGGGTAAACACTGCCAAATTTATGATTTACAGTCTGACATTGATAAAATAGATGAAAACATGAAACGAAGCGTGTATGCAGGCGGAAGAAATTGTCGTTATAAATAATAATGAAATGAATATACACAAATACTCTGCAAATATGGGACGGCACTCATAATTTTGTGAATAGGATAAATATTGTTTTAAATGATTTTGTGTGACGTGACCAATTAAACAAATGAATTAATCAATTACAGAGTCCCCCCTCAAAACTCAGGAATTTAACAAAAATGATAAAGAGAGGTATAGGAAAAGTATTTCGAAAGATATTGGACAGTTACATACGTTTTGTTTACGTTGTATACTTACTCTATTGAATTATCATTTACATTTATGGATAGTGCTTACATGAATAAAGTCTGAAGTTCCTTCGAAAAGCCGCAAATGTGAACTTCAAAGATGATGATTAAGTATATGTCCATGAAATAAGATTTATGATACTTAAACACCTTAATTTCTCTATAAATACTTATATTGTGTACATAGTAAGTACCGGGCGGTCCAGAAAATGAAATAACAAGTCTGTAGCCTATGTAACGGCATAGGAAATTTCATACTTGTAAAATGCATAATATTTCAAGCATTTCCTTCTGTAAATGATAGCAAACTTTGCATTTAATTTAACAAAACAATTAACCAACCATCCAAACGATCCCATACTTAGCCCAGGCGGTCGTATAAATGCAAATACATGTAACAGCCATAACTCAAATATTGAAATTTTTCACCACTTTTGATCATATTATGAATAAAGCTACCATCTATCCGTATATTATAGTTTTAATAGCGTCTTGATATAAATATAAGCCCGGGCGGTCGTAAAAGTGCAAATAACAAGATTATGGCTAATCCAGAGCGCTAGGTTGCGAGATCGTAGCTATAACTCTGTGAAATATTGATTTTTTTTCACAATTTTTTACCATATTATTGATAAAGCTATTATCTATCCATATATTATAGTTTTAATAGTGTCTGGATATAAATAAAAGCCCGGGCGGTCGTATAATTGCAAATAACAAGATTACGGCTCATACCGAGCGCGAGGTTGCGAGATCGCTAATTTCACATAAGTATAACTCTATCAAATATTGATATATTTTCACAATTTTTTTATCATATTATTGATTAAGCTACCATCTATCCATATATCATAGTTTTGATAGTGTCTTGATAAAAATGAAAGCCCGGGCGGTCGTATAATTGCAAATAACAAGATTATGACTCATCCCGAGCGCGAGGTAGCGAGATCGTAGCTATAACTCTGTGAAATATTGATATTTTTTCACAATTTTGTATCATATTATTAATAAAGCTATTATCTATCCATATATTATAGTTTTAATTGTGTCTGGATAAAAATGAAATCCCGGGCGGTCATATAATTGCAAATAACAAGATTACGGCTCATCCCGAGCGCTAGGTTGCGAGATTGCTAATTTCACATAAGTATAACTCTGTCAAATATTTATATATTTTCACCATTTTTTAATCATATTATTGATTAAGCTACCATCTATCCATATATCATAGTTTTGATAGTGTCTTGATAAAAATGAAAGCCCGGGCGGTCGTATAATTGCAAATAACAAGATTATGACTCATCCCGAGCGCGAGGTAGCGAGATCGTAGCTATAACTCTGTGAAATATTGATATTTTTTCACAATTTTGTATCATATTATTAATAAAGCTATTATCTATCCATATATTATAGTTTTAATTGTGTCTGGATAAAAATGAAATCCCGGGCGGTCATATAATTGCAAATAACAAGATTACGGCTCATCCCGAGCGCTAGGTTGCGAGATTGCTAATTTCACATAAGTATAACTCTGTCAAATATTTATATATTTTCACCATTTTTTAATCATATTATTGATTAAGCTACCATCTATCCATATATCATAGTTTTGATAGTGTCTTGATAAAAATGAAAGCCCGGGCGGTCGTATAATTGCAAATAACAAGATTATGACTCATCCCGAGCGCGAGGTAGCGAGATCGTAGCTATAACTCTGTGAAATATTGATATTTTTTCACAATTTTGTATCATATTATTAATAAAGCTATTATTTATCCATATATTATAGTTTTAATTGTGTCTGGATAAAAATGAAATCCCGGGCGGTCATATAATTGCAAATAACAAGATTACGGCTCATCCCGAGCGCTAGGTTGCGAGATTGCTAATTTCACATAAGTATAACTCTGTCAAATATTTATATATTTTCACCATTTTTTTATCATATTATTGATTAAGCTACCATCTATCCATATATCATAGTTTTGATAGTGTCTTGATATAAATAAAAGCCCGGGCGGTCGTAAAATTGCAAATAACAAGATTATGGCTCATCCCGAGCGCGAGGTTGCGAGATCGTAGCTATAACTCTGTGAAATATTGATATTTTTTCACAATTTTGTATCATATTATTGTTAAAGCTATTATCTATCCATATATTATAGTTTTAATTGTGTCTGGATAAAATTGAAAGCCCGGGCGGTCGTATAATTGCAAATAACAAGATTATGTCTCATCCCGAGCGCTAGGTTGCGAGATCGCTAATTTCACATAAGTATAACTCTGTCAAATATTGATATATTTTCACCATTGTTTATCATATTATTGATTAAGCTACCATCTATCCATACATAATAGTTTAAATAGTGTTTAGATATAAATAAGAGTCCGGGCGGTCAATATATATTCCCCGGGCAGTACCGGGCAGCACCGGGCAGCCCCGGGCTGTAATTAGTAGGACCCTTAAATTGTCTTTTTTGGTGTCTTTGGTCGTTATAGATCACTGAGCTTTGAAAACAAACGTGTCATTTTGTGCATTTACAGGATTCGATACCCCGCGCTGACTAGGAAAATTTTGTTGGTGATAAAAAGAAATCATTTGAGTAGTTCAGTTTTTTATCATCAATAAGGTGTGTCAAAACTCCTTTTGTTCATTGTCTTGCTGTTTTGTAGTGTTTCGTTGTAGGGAAAGTTCCACGAGTAACCGTCTTTGGAAATGAGCAGCAGTTAGACTTTCCTCGTCCCCTATAAATCCGACTGACCTCTTTACGTCTGTGGGCTAGCAGTGACAACATGTAACCAGTTTATCTTTACCACCACTATTCTAGCTGTCTCACTTCAAATGTGTCGACAAAATTACAAATGTGTTTTTGGTAGGCCGTTTGTGTTATTTCGTATCTGATCGCTGTAAGGGTCTAACATGTAGACCGATGTATAATCTACCAAACCAGTCAAGTGGCTATATACGGTCAAATATGACAGAAATGACTTTAATAACTTTCACTAAATATTATTTGAATTCAGCTTTCAGAGAAATTTCAAATTTCGTGAAAAATCATCCATGTTGCGAAACCAGTCCGACAGATTCATTCGTTTTATTTTCTCAGCAAATACTGTCAATATGTCAATGCATTAATGAAATAGTCAATCCTGGCAACACTGATAACTAATGTCTTATTTTAAGATATCATGACGGTCTTTGTTTTTGTCTTTGAATGTGTCCTTTAATGAAATGGAGAACCAACAAATGACGGGTTTGACATCTTTATTACGCCAATCTTCTTGATTACAGACACAACATAAATGCTACCATATTGACCAAACTGTGCATCCATAATTGAACATATTTTCCAAGTACAAAAATTTACATCTGTTCACGCGATACAACACCACAGCAACACCATATATTACAATATATCTAGGCGGAGGGTATACGTACATATATCACCACGGAAAGTAACATGATTCTGTTACCACCGGAATGATATTTGGGTATACGACCACAATATAAGAGTAACTATAAAGAGTAAATACTGAAATAACAGTTATATACCACTAATAATACTACTAATAAAAAAGGGTGTAAATGAGTCGATACTATATTTGCCATATTCATCAATGGAAGAACACAATGTAATACTGGACAATTCATGGATTTACACATATGATGAGCAGAAGCGTTAACGTTACTACATTGATTTTCACGAACATAACATTAGTAATTCCTATATCGGGTTCGTACCAGGTGAACCTGTACCAATCTGCTGTACTCGTAAACGAACGCGCCGTATAAGCAGAACTCGTTCGCATTGTCGCGCCACTTAAGATATTTTTGAATATTTTGCTATGTAAATGTACTGTTTCCTAAATCGAGATAAACAATCTCCATTTTGGAGACATGAAGTCCCTCAGTTTTACCGGCAGGGCACTAATAAATTACTATATAATTTGTAATATTTGCGGGGGCTTTGAATTTACATTATTCTAGGTCATGAAATAACAGAGCCAAAAGAACTACTCAGCAAATATTTATATTTTCAAACAGAAGTGTAAAGTGAGAACTGTAGAATGTTAACAAGGCATTATTGCGCGTATAAAACCCACGAAAAAGTCACCTGAGTCCCGCAAAAGTTAACAAATATATAGTATACAGGTAATAATTTTAACCTCGAAATTAGCAAAAAGGAAACAAAATCAATGCTTATGTGTGAAGCGTGATATAGCAAGGAAGGCCACCGAATTGGGAACTCTCTTGGGATTTAAATGTACCTATTCGTATAACTGGTGCGAACTCGATAAAGAAATACAAAGAACTGTAAATACAAATTCAGAGTTGATTCATTATAGTCAAAATGAATTTAACTACATAATGTTGCTGTATCGCCCTTTTAGGGCTCGTCAGTGGTGACGAGGGCTAAGTGATGACGAGGGCCTAAAGTGGTGATACCATGTCCGTATCTGTATACTCTGAACTGTGTCCATGTCAAATAAATCAAACACGTAATATGAAGTTTTATCCATACTGCATTCGACAATATTATGATAATAAATGTGATGATTAATAGAACAAAAAGTTCTGAATGAAAATAATACTCCTTAAAATCATACCACTGCCACATGCCCACACAATTTGTAAAATAGAAACAAAGAAACCAAAGAAAATTTGAATCTTACAAAAATAACGAAATCCACCGGATACATAAAATACATCATACAAGTTTGGCTTGTATTGCAAAAAAATATTCAATAAATTAATCAACCCAGATATTGGATCAATGTGTCTATACATTGCGTAGACTGAACACCTCTGGCAGAGAACATCGACTACATCATGGAATATTGATGATTTGATTTGTACAAAACATTCATGTGAAATGAAAACTTTCAGACATTAATATCTACAGAAAATGGTCTACACCACGTTACATTGACCAATTCCTTCTCAACGTATGGCATTAGCTTTACACAACTGTATACAAGACGCCCATGGGCCTTCATGGTCACATGAGTTCTAAAATATTCCAGTCAATTTGACCTATTTTGACCTCAGTCAAGGCACATCATCTAACCAATTTTGATTATGTCCAATGGTTATTCAAAAAACGATGCTTCCTTAATATGAACTAAGTAAAGTTTGCCTCCTTTAACGGGGAATGTGAGGCATGAAATTCAAGATCTTGATACTATTTTTCGATCTGTCGGAGAATTTGATTCTACTTTATCTGATTCTAGAGAAGATTAAGTGAATTTGACCCGTAAACACCCCGCCCTCAGCCACCTGGGGATTAGGGACCGTATGATTCCCAGCTTTGGATAACATTTGGCCATGGAAGATTTCTGCAATTGATTCAAGGGTTTTTGAGAAGAAGAGGAAAATACTAAATGTTTATAGACGTACGATGCACGATGACGGAAAAAAGGCGATTTGAAATAGTTCCTTGGATGCTGTGTCTCGGGTGACGTTAACCTGTTTGTACTAATACTACCTGGACATCATTTTATGGAAGTACTCTGTGAATTCCTTCTTGGTTAATACTGTTTTTACGGATTGGCGATATCTTGTTTACATGAAAACAATTCTTGATGATAACATTTAATGGAATGAGCATTACGTTGATAATTGAGAAGGACACGACAAGCAAACATTGATATACCGGAGGGAATGAGGACCTGGTCATACAAGTCACCTCCAAACTCTATACGATCTCTGCATTAACAAGAAAAGCAATCCGCATATTAAACATGCACCAATGTACCAAAATAGTCTCCACAACATAAAATGAAAAAAATAACCTGAACATATTCATAAGATAATGCCCTCCTTTGTAGTCGAACGGTGCAAGACAAACGAAACAACCCACAGTGATACCATATATAATGATCTTGATGACGAAAATCAAAAGTAAATAATTACAGAGTTCTGGAAGCTCGAATGGCTCCTACATCTTTTACAAGTGCTTTTCAATATTCCTGGTTGGTTTCAACGCCTATTCGATACATATCAAATAGTAAATTATATCTGTATACTATAAGAAATTATGTGGCAAAAATCCCAACTAAGATAAATTCTAATAAGATAGTACTCTTCACGAGTTCATGGTTTTCAATTCCAATATATCACGTAAAATTAGTAAAGAGGAAAACTGAATAAAGCGTTAAGCATGCAGGTATGTCGGTATAAGATTCCGATATTAAACAAAAGGTACAAGTATCCATACGATGTAGCATTACGTGACTGGATAATGTCAATTCAGTGTAAATGTGGATATTAATTTTTCTGTGTATTCATATACTGCAAATTTCCTGATTTCAGATTACTTACATTTTCGCGTATGACCAAAACAAATTGATACATTTGCGAAACAAAAATATATGGAATCGAAAATTTAAAGCAGGAAAATCTTTCAGGTAATTTTACTGGTTTGCCACAGATATTTGCATTTTAAAACACTCAAAAATATCAAAAGTACTTTGAAATCAGAAACTAACACCAAGCCAAAATATCCACTTTTACAGAATCTTCGTAAGATTTACTTTTTTTTCTAGTTTTGTGCCAGTAAACTGCACTTTATTATGTTAACGATTTGAGTCTATGTTAATGTCCATGAGTTCCTCTTGCACTTCGTCCTCTTGATTGGGGCGTTTTCCTGTAATGAAGAATTAATGACCGTAAAGAAATGTGAAGTCAAGATGGCAATGATGGTGTATGGATATAGATGGAAGAACTTCCGAAAATTAATCTTTTTGATAGAAATGCATCCTCAGTTTTTGCTTAAACAAACCCCAAATAATGTCTGATGAAAGAGTGAAAAGCACGATGACATAGTAAACATGACGATGGAAAAAGGTAGAATTGGTGCTTTCTGCTATCGTCCGAGTCAACTGAAATTTTGAAATTTGCTGACGAAGACAACAGGTACCTTTAACTCCACTAGGGCATATTCCCTGTATGGAAGGATGTTTGTCCTATTTGATTCATCAGTGTACTTTGATAATTCATTGTCAGTACCTTAGAACGTAAATCTGTTTTAGTTGACAGTGATTTATCTATCAGGTGTCAGTGATAAGGCAGAAACCGACCTTTCCGACACAGCTGGTTGTATATTTAACCTATTCTGATTTAGTCTTTAATTTGTATTTCGGTATTATATAGTTTGTTTTATCAAATAAGAATGATATAATTCCGAAAATCGTTATTTTTTAAAGAGAATAGATGTGACCTCGGAAGGTCTTGAAATGGAGTACATGGATATGATTTTTGTCCCAAAGGTAAAAATTTCTTAATGTACACCATGAGCTGTTTAATAGTTTCGTATAGACTGTTTTTATTTGTTGTAGATAGACATTCAATTACCATGTTTTGTATTTGTGCAGAATGAGACTTTGTTGAATTAAGTACCGTCTTGAAGGCTTTCTTAGTTACAGCTTAGAATCAGCTCTTAGATACAGCTTAGAATCAGCTTAAGTTGTTTGACATTTCAGATCTGAGACGTAGCTTTTGATCGGATACATTTGGTATGGTCCGACATTTCATTCCTGCTGTCTGTGTATCAATGTTCTGAACCGAGGGATCGATAAACATGTCTAGCAGAGTCAACACTTTAGAATACCTTTCTTGTGTGCAATGAAAACAGACTTACATATATATATATGCTTGTTTTATGCAGACAAGATTCATCTTTAGGATTTTCCATTGAAAATAATGTACATCGAGGCATTTTACACTGACAAGGCCAATGTATTCCTTCATAAAGCAAAGAATGAAAATGATGGAGTCTTGGCAACTGTCATTATCTGTCCTGTCTCAAATATAAGGTTGGTAACGAGACAAGAATTAGTTGATGACTATTTGACAACTGACAGTGAACAGTCGTCAAGGCTCAGTCATTGCAATCTGGTTTTGACAAGACTTTTCGAAATCAAGCAAACACAATTCTCAGTCTCCGTGTTAATAAGGTTTCTATTCAGTAAATCAAGCCATTGTGGAAATAACAAGCATTTCTCAATATTAATAATTACTTTACTGATATCAGTTCAAATCTACTAGTATTAGTATCAATATTAGTATTAATAATATTAATATATGATTTATAAATAAATTATTCATAACTTTTAGGAAGTACTACTGATGTATCAATATTAATAAACAAGGGGGAAAATAAGAAGGTTAAGCGTTCGGAACTCCTCTACTATGAGAGTGAGAGAATCTTTCCTGCTTAAATGATGAAAACTTGTTAGCTTGTCATGTCGTCACTCATTTGATGACATCACTCACCCGTACTTATGTTTTCAATTCTTTAACCCCAACTGTTGACAAGGTTGAATGATATGACTTTTAACAAAACTGTCGCTATATCTAAATGATGTTCGGAGGACCTCTCGAAAATATACCAATATCCCGCGAGGACGTTGATTTATTTATATTAAAGAAATTCTTGAAATACAATTAATATTAATAAATAAAACTTTGTTTCTTGATAATAATAAATGAGTGATTAATATTAATGAACGAATTATAAACAAAAACCTGATTTTTCAAACTTGATGAATAATTGATAAATATTAATAAACGACTGTTTTTCCACAATGGCTTTCCATAATGTAGTGAAGTTTGATATGTGATTACATGAACTTCGGTCATTACAGCACACTGTTTCATTTCATGACTCTCATGAATATTCATTTCATGACTCTCATGAATATTCATTTCATGGCTCTTATGAATATTCATTTCATGGTTCTCATGAATATTCATTTCATGGCTCTCTCATGAATATTCATTTCATTGGTCTCATGAGAATCTATATCGGCACTCTGATGTTATAAATTTCATAACATTGATATGATGAATTTTTCTTTCAGCAGGCAGCTCTCATGAAAAGGGCACTTCAGAAACGTTTGTCATTAATGTAAATGTTCTTTCATTCATTGTCAAGGTTGTTCTTGGTTACCGTTTCATGATTGTGGTGAGACAGATTCGAACAGCTTGATGCAATTCATAGGATTACATCTTATGTTAATAACTTACTAAGAAAAAACCAAGACATTATGTAAAAGGAAACATTTATTTGCAGAGAAAGTTGTACATCACTCAATAACATTTCATGCACATAAAAGCGTTTCGTATTTCACCGGTCCGAGATTTCACTGTTAAATGTATTTTCTTACTTTAGGATCTGACAATGACTGTCTAAAAGGAAAAAAATCAAACCCAAAGTTGTAATTTATTTTAGTCAAGCTTTTGTTATTTGTAACAAAAAGTTTCACACATATTGTTATCTTGAAATTCATCTCTGTAATTGTTTTAACAAAATTGATGTTCATACTTTTACCTTTGACCATATCTTTAGTTGCTTCTTTTGACAATACTGTATTTTTATATGTGTATTTTTAATAAAATAATTTGAAATCAGAAATCTTTTGTTGCTTGGATTCATGAAAGTATGCCAAGTCTTATATTTGAACAGCATGTCACAAAATCAAATAAGCCTGCTGGCACTTACTGCAAGGCCAGTTGATAAACACTTGAACATGTAATGCTTGAACATACATATATTTCTAATCTATGAAGGTCAGTGCATTCCGACTAAACGACTTATTGAAATATTTCAAGATTATGAATGAGAAAAACAATTCATAAAATTAGCAAAATCTATCTTTATTGATGTTTATTCATTAATTTTTTTGCGTGATTATTCACAAAGTTTAAAATTCTTGTTTAAGAATGGATTTACCTTCCTTTTAAATTTTAGCTACATTGTATGCAATACATTGTACAAATATAATAAGAATTTAGTACCTCAAAACTAATGGAAATTAATTCTATCCGTAAAATATCTATTGTAAAAAATACATTGTAAATCATTCACTGTTTTATCTTGTTTTGTTGCACCAAATTGCTTCGCAATATCTTTAACTATTCTTAACCTGTAATTCTTGTCTTAAATGTTTCAGAAATATGTGTCTTCTTCCTAGTTTTGAAGTATCTTACATCATTAACACCTAATTAAATATTACAATAACTATTCATATAACACAAAAAAAAAAAAAATAATAATAATAAAAAAAATTCAGATAACATAAATGATTAGATGATTAAATCCAGAGATCTATACTTCTTGTTACGTTTTTTCGGAATTCTTGATTTCTATTTCATCAATATCAGTATTTACAAGAGTACAGTGGATAACTGATTAATACATATTTCAAATTGTGTTGAATTGTGATGTTTTAATCTAGCCATTGTTGATCATCAGTTTTGTATTTGGGTCAAAACCATGCATGCTTAATAAGGTAATAATCATGTGGATGATATCAAATATCATATGTTCACTGAATTTTCACTCGATATAAAGTCCATTTTTCTAAATCTATAAATAATCTGAATGTTAGTGCTGTGATTAAAATAAGGTAAAATACACCAATAAGTGAGACACCTAGTCCTCTGAATATTATGTCTTGCTATTAAAATATTTTAAATATGAAAATTGAAATACTTGATAACACAAACCTTTAATAAATAATTCTAAATAACATGTCAAGTTCCAGAACAAGATCAATCACAAATTTTAAGGATTTTTTTCTGCGATTGCTTTATTCAGATCTACACCGAATTGATCAAAACATATTTAGATCTTTCACCTGAAAACTTTAAGAAAATAGACTAGAATTCCACGAAATTTAACTTCCATTAATATTGCAAATTCATAATATAACATAAAAGATTTGACTTAAGTTATGTTTTCTTAAATTTCTTTTGAACTGTGATAAAATTCAAGGTATAAGATTTCAGGAGGTAGGAATTTTCGGTTCCTCTCCACAAACAAACGTTTCCTTGGGGAACTAGGTCTAGTTTATAACCCCAAACAAAAAGTAATGGAAAAGAAACTAATATATCAATGTTTGATTTTATATAAAATATTAATTACATCTATGTATTCGCTGGACAAAATAACACGTTGAATACATTTACATTATACATAATTCATCTCGAATTAAATTTATATATAAGTATTTGAGTAGCTGTGTATGAAATGTAGGATTTGCCATTTTGAATAGCTAAGATGTAAAATTACGGTGAAAATTAAATATTGATGTGTTATTCTAGTTGAATATACAACAGTGTTACAGTACGATAACAGAACTAAAGCTTAAGATACATATATACATTTCTAATGTGGGGAGGGGAGAGTTATCAAATCATGGCAAGCATTAATGTACTACAAAATAAAAATCAGAAATTTCTTAAAAAATCACAAGAATAACCAGAACTTAAAAAAAAAAATTAAGCATTGTGTTAAAAAATATTAACCGTAAAGAATGGATTTGTATATAAATGACTAGGAAAATAATTAATTAAGTTGAAGAAAACGGATATTTATCCATTTTAAAATCTACAAATAAGTAGATCAGAAAAGGTTTGCGTATCCATGTTAGTCGTCTGCTTAATTTCTGCAGAAATGTATATATTGTAAAGAAATCTACACGTTAAAATAATCAATTTGTAAAGCATATGGCACAGATTGGCGATAAAATATTACATTTTACAGATAATCATTTCTAGAGATTTATATTATGACATCATGCATCAGTGCTTTGTAGACATTTTGGGCAGAAAATCAATGTTTATCTGATAACTTTGCACAATATACATAATGACAATATCAGGCATACATAACATAATAGTCCATCGTTACAAGGCTTACAATACTGTATATCTATGATAGATTGCCCATAGTAACAAGGCTTGCAATATTAAATATCTATGATGGCCTATCCATCCTTACAAGGCTTACAATATTAAATATGATGGCCTATCCATCCTTACAAGGCTTGCAATATTAAATATCTATGATTCCTTTCTATATTCACGAGCATTCAATTTGATTCCACAGTCCCCTTTACAGTGACGTATTTACATACAAAGTTATGAACTTACATACAATGATGGTTACAATGTATTCTATATACAATTATTATAATACATTTATATACAATAAAACCAATTTACATAATCAGCAAGGATAACAATGTAGAGAGGGCCAATGATATTATGCAGAGAAGCGGCAGCATTAACTTCACAACACGAATACAAAGATCATGGTAGGGGAATCGGGGGTAAGGTGAATAAAACATCGGCTTGGGAGGGTAGGGAGTGATAGAGGTGGGGTGTGAACTGGAATGAGGAGGGTTCAGAGGGTTCAGGGAGGGTTCAGGGAGGGTTGGACGGTAGGGAGTGATAGAGGCGGGGTGTGAACTGGAATGAAGAGGGTTCAGGGAGGGTTGGGAGAGATAGAGGTGGGGTGTGAACTGGAATGAGGAGGGTTCAGAGGGTTCAGGGAGGGTTCAGGGAGGGTTGGGAATGATAAAGCTGGGGAGAGGACTAAATGAGCACAAAATGATGTAAGTCTTATGACACTGGATATCAATCTCATCTTTCACGAAGTTTTGGCCTGTAGACCAGAAAACTAAAGTCTGATGCCCGTCTGGAATCTTTACCAATAGACAACTCCTAAATCTTTCACTGGTATTTTGAACAGATTGTATGTTCTCTTGAGAAAATATCACAAAGACCATTTCCTATATCAACAAACGTCTAAGACAGCAGCATCACATTTTCTTGATAAAGGCACTACCATTACTCTAAAAGTACATACAAATCAGATTGTCTTCACATGTTGTCTTCACATTTTGTCTTCACATTTGACCAATTAAACAGCCTAGTTGACAGCAACACAGGAATGTGTTTGTAACACAATCCCATACAATGAATTAAGTACATGTGTACCTAGTTATGTTCTGAATTGATAATTAACTACAAGTAATTAAAAGATAGACTGCTAAGTGCCCAGACACATAACTGCAAGCAATTACCTACAGGTAATTATAATTCTTTTCAAACTTTTACAAATTACCTTTGGTTAAAACTACTCTCATTATAATACAATATAGGTAAATATGGAATGAATTTGAAGCTTACCAAACCAAACAATAGCTAGAAAACTAAAAGAAATGGATTATAAACTGGGGATTAATAAGACAGCAAATTTAAAATCTATCCCTACCTACATTTCAATCACTAAATTCTGAGATTCCTTTCATGTAAAGTCAGAAAGTGGTTCATTGAATCATCATCTTCGAGATTCCAAAACCAAGTATTTGGGAGGAAAGCATGGAGCTAATTTGGGGAAATAAGCAAAGGGGGAATTTTATATTATGGCTGTTGGTAGGAAAATGGATCTTTATTTTGATACAGACTTAATTGCAAGTGATTAATTGTATATATATATATATAGGCAGCTTATGATTATATTGCTAAACAAGAGCTGTTGGAGAACAGCATAGCTCGTCTCGCAAATGTTTGTCAATAAATAATTAAAATATATAAATTGGAATGGTTTCGCAAATTGCATTAATAATATTTATATTGTTTACTTGATCAGATTATGTTTTGTGAATTCATGCAATTTTCAAAACCATACCAATTTATATATATATATGAATTATTTATTGAAAAACATTTTGGAGACAACCTATGCTGTTGTAGATTAAATGAAGATATTAAACACAAATGTAATTGCTTTTGGACATATTTCTTCAATTTTTTGACAACATATCCTAATGAGAGTTGTCTCCCTTGAAAAATGTGGACCGGTATAAATTGTCTATTTTGACGTTTTCATATTGTTTTATATTCAGTTTCACCCCAAGAAAGGATAGTGTAACTCCATAGGGACTCTTTCACCAAATATCAGCACCCTAGTACAATCATAAAGTGATGTGTTAAAAAGCTTTCAACATTTGCACGAAAAATTTAAAAAAAAGTGTTTTTTCCTCAAAAAAATATTTTAGTTTAACTCAGGAAAGGGATAGTTTAACCCCCACAGGGAACCTAATACCATGTATTAATATGCCTTTCAACACTCACAATATAAACTTAACACAAAGTCCAAAGATTTAAAAACCAAAAAAACACAGATTTAAAAAGAAAAAAACAATTTCTTTTTAAAGTTTTACTCCAGGAAGGGATTGTCTTATTCTCTAGGGACTCTATTGCCAAATATCAGCACCCTTGTACAATTATATAGTGATGTATTAAAACCTCTTAACACTTGCACCAAAAACTTAACGCAGAAATATTCTAAGTCCAAAAATTTGATAATTCTGGTTATTTCCCCAAAAAACCTTTTAGTTTAACTCCGGCAGGGGATAGTTTAACCCAAGAGGGAGTCTATTACCAACTATCAGCACCCCAGTACAATTATAAAGTGATGTATTAATACCTTTCAACACTCGCACCAAAAACTTAACGCAGAAATATTTCAAGTCCAAAAATTTGAAAATTCTAGTTTTTTCCAAATAAAATCTTTTAGTTTAACTCTGGCAGGGGATAGTCTAACCCCAGAGGGACTCTATTGCCAATTATCAGCACCCTAGTACAATTATTTAAGCAATAAACTGCCTAGATGCGGCAGACCTACTGGTATAACTGCCACATGTGTCACAGACAAACTGAATGGTGCGCGCTAGCACACCATGATTGTTTGTCTGTGACACATGTGGCAGTTATACCAGTAGGTCTGCCGCATCTAGGCAGTTTATCGCTTATATTTACGTTCTATTAATGAATCGCAAAAATAAAAAAATATGAAAAAAATCTTCCAAAATTCAAATTTCCCGCTTTCTACCGTCAGGTCAGGTGAATATCTAGAACGGCGCACAAGTAACAGCTGACGTCACGCGCAATTTCCTACACTATTTGAAAAGACGAAACAACGCTATCTTTTTATATTCATTTGTTTTAATACTTAGAACATATTTAATTCAATATTGAAAAACAAAAAACAAAAGATATTCATACGCCCTCAGGGCAACTTCAGTTATACTCTCATAGATGAAGCTGCTTTTGGTAGGGATTTACTAGTAATATATAAGGGCATTGCCACACCAAATGTAAATATAAAGTGATGTATTAATACCTTTCAACACTCGCACCAAACACTTAACGCAAAATTTTTCTAAGTCCAACAATTTTCAAAAATCTGTTTTTTTTTCCAAAAAATCATTTAGTTTAACTCCGGCAGGGGATAGTTTGACCCCCACAGGGACCATATTACCATACATTACTATGCCTTTCAACACTGGCACCAAAAAATTAACATTTGAAAAACCAACGCCGACGCCGACGCCGGAGTGACAACATAAGCTCTCACTCTTCTTCGAAGAGACGAGCTAAAAATAGGAATAAAACTGCCATATATCATTAACAATTAAAAGCTGCGTGTGAAAACATTTTTTAACCTTAGGTTCATGTAACTATCTAAAGCACCAAAGAAAAATTAACATTTAATGTTAATAACAATCAAACATGGCAAGAAACTATCACCTTAAAGTTATTTAGGTTTTTAAAAAACAAATGAAAGTTTATGGCATATGATTAAGATCGAAAAAATTAACATTTTCTGCTAATGAGGAAATACTTTAAATATAAAGGATGAACGGAACTCAGTAACATTTCAAAAAACAAACATTTTTCAAACTATCAATTAACAATAACACTGTCGCGAAAACTCAACTTGGGGGAAAAGCAACTAAACAATAATGATATTGTCACTTAGCAAGACGTATTCCATAGTCCCCAGTCTGGCTACAGTTTTCCTGAAATAGTGAAAAAGTAAAGCCGCATACTTCAATTATTCTAAAATGTCTTTTTATATAAAGCTTGTGACATATAACTGATTTACAAGATTTGCACCATGCATCATCCTATATAGTTTAGTTCAGGCTTCAATGCATGCTACGAAACAAAATGTTCGACAGACAGTCTCGCCCAAAATGTGAAGAAATGTCTTCCAGCAATATTTGAGCCCCAGAGATAAAACAAGATGGTTATTAGCCCAGACACACAAAACATAAAAAGGTAAAGGGTGATAATATAACGAGGATAACAATACCAGTTACTACAGAGATCTCACAGACAACAACAGACACCATGCCAAGACAAGAGAAGCAATAAACTCATAGACAAAATAAACTCCATCAAATCTGGACGGTCTTCTTTTCTCTTCCCCAGGTCTCTGTCTCCCCATGTCTCTCTCTCTCTCTCTCCCAGATCTCTCTCTCTCTCTCCCAGATCTCTCTCTCTCTCTCTCCCAGATCTCTCTCTCCCTCCCCCAGATCTCCCTCTCTCTCTCCCAGATCTCTCTCCCCCTCTTCCCAGATCTCTCTCTCCCCCAGGTCTCTCTCTCTCTCCCTCCCCAGATCTCTCTCTCTCTCCCTCCCCAGATCTCTCCCTCCCCAGGTCTCTCTCTCTCCCTCCCCAGATCTCTCTCTCTCTCCCTCCCCAGATCTCTCTCTCCCCAGATCTCTCTCTCTCCCTCCCCAGATCTCTCTCTCTCTCCCCAGATCTCTCCCTCCCCAGATCTCTCTCTCCCCAGATCTCTCTCTCTCCCTCCCCAGATCTCTCTCTCTCCCTCCCCAGATCTCTCTCTCTCCCCAGATCTCTCTCCCCCTCTTCCCAGATCTCTCTCTCCCCCAGGTCTCTCTCTCTCTCTCCCTCCCCAGATCTCTCTCTCTCCCTCCCCAGATCTCTCTCTCTCCCCAGATCTCTCTCTCCCCCCAGATCTCTCTCCTCCTCTTCCCAGATCTCTCTCTCCCCCAGGTCTCTCTCTCTCTCCCTCCCCAGATCTCTCTCTCTCCCTCCCCAGATCTCTCTCTCTCCCTCCCCAGATCTCTCTCTCTCCCTCCCCAGATCTCTCTCTCTCCCTCCCCAGATCTCTCTCTCCCCAGGTCTCTCTCTCTCCCTCCCCAGATCTCTCTCTCCCCAGATCTCTCTCTCCCCAGGTCTTTCTCTCCCCAGATCTCTCTCTCCCCAGGTCTCTCTCCAAGCTTTGTCTGTCTGTCTGTCTCTTTTTCATTTATCTGTCTGTCCATGTCTCTCCTTCTCTCTCTTTGTCTTTCACTGGTCTTCATATACTATAATTCCTTCATAAAAATATTCATTATCATTCAGCCATTTTGAAAATGTAGATAAGCCCAAACGTATTCATGAAGATTCTCCCAAGCAATACCAACATAAATCAGCGAAATAGCAGCATCCATAGAAAAGGTAGTTAAGATTGATAAAGTGGTACAAGTCTTGTTGTAGCAGGATTCTCCAGCCTTTATGATAGGGATACAGGAAACACAAATTGGTTAAATGGTTTTGATGTATTTTTTTTTTGTCCTATTCAGGACTATTTGAATATCACAACACAAATGGACACCAGGTTGACAGTACAAACTTCATGCAATGATAATTCTTGTCAAACACCCAAGGAAACTATGGAGAAGCTAGAAAATTTCAAGCAAGAAAATTTTCTACAAACCTCCATGTTGATCTAGCTATTTCACTTACAGACATGGAAAAGCAGGCCAGTGATGAGGAAGGTAAACTTGGAGAATCAGTTTATAAAATCAATCGGCTGTACATAAATATTATACAAGTCTGATGTTAAAGATAAGAAAATGTTAACCTGTGTTCAACCTTTGAAGGAAATTTAACAATGGGATGTGTAAACAGAAATCTATATATAACCGACATTTTCACGGTCATTCTTCACAGCTATATATAGCTATATTTATATATACGATTTATAAGCATATATATATATATATAACTATTCCACATAAAAAATGTTAATATGAATATCATTTTATGATCTTCAACTCAATCACATTTTGAAAATAATATTGGAATACCAAATCATGCCTGTTGTTTTAACAGAGCTGTCTTTGTTATGCCTCATTTCCTTGATAGGTAGCCAGATTTAACAAATTAATAGTTAAAACTACTTGGAAGGTACATTTTATGAACTTAAGTTTGTTTACATCTGATCAATAGAGGACCTGTATGTATCGTTTGTTTCCATGTTAAAATAATTTATATTGTCCCAGCGAAGTTAATTAGTTCATGGTTCTTACAGTTTTAACACTTTTCAAGCATTTTTTTCAGCATATTTTCCAATTTTCATTTAAAGGAATGTGAAAAGAATTGTGTTTTTCACCGCAACAAGTATTATTCAAGTACTTTTCAAGAACTTGTTAGTAAAGTTGAGCACTATTCCAGCACTGATCCCAAATTCCAGCACTGAACACAAATTCCAGCACTTTTCCAGCACTGAACACGAATTCCAGCAATTTTCATCATCTGTATGAACCATGAGACAGCTTCACAATCTTGGCTCCGTTATAACTGATCGGCTTTGAAGGAAGAAATTACAGGTAATACAGTGACCTTCGTCTGGATTCTAAACTTTTACGAAATGTCTGATTTGTTTCATTGACACTCTCATAGGTTTTATAGACTTATTTGACTGGGGATATCTATACAGGATCGCCATTCTTGTGAGTTTCTTTTTCCTTTGGAGATGCCTCTATGATTTGAGTTTTCTTTTTCTCATCTGTCATCTCGATTTGCTCATCCTTCTTCCCACTTTCCTCTTCCATCTTTCCTTGCTGCTTTTCTCTCTCCTTCACCAGATTATCATTCTCCTCATCAGTGGCATTTGTATTTTCATTGCCTGGCTTAACTGTAATAGTGTCTTTTAGCCCTGCATTTCCTAGCAAAAGAAACGAAAATATACCCTACATAAATCATACCGATATTTCTCTAATGATTTTAACATGCACATATATTAAATACTGCAGTGCATAATCTTAAATCAAGTTTTTATAAGAAAATAAATTAAAACTGACATACACATCATCTTCCCAAATATAAGCCCATCTGGTTTGTTGTAGATGCCAAATTAAGTTGTTCAATGATACATCACTACTGCCCAGCAAAGTCATTACAAATCTATTACAAACCCATTACAAACCCATTAAAAACACTGATTCCATTAAAATTGGCCATTATTTCTCGTTTCCTTTTTTGGGACAAACCTGGAGTTAAGTAATGTAATGGGCATTATTTTTCTAAATTTCAATTACTTTCCTATTAATATTTTCTTTGTAATGGTCATTAACAAAATAATGGCCATTACTTCATGTTTTGTATTTTTTTAATGGCCTTTATTCTGTTTGTAATGGCCATTAGAGTGGAGTCATCATAATGTTATGGCCATTACTAACTGTGGATTTTATGTACTCCCATAACATTTTCCATTTAATGCCCACAACAAAGTATGATCACAATGCAATGGCCATTACTTATTGGTAACTTCATGTAATGCCCATTACATTTTCCATTTAATGGCCATAACAAATTAGGGTCACAATGTAATGGCCATTACTTATTGGTACCTTCATGTAATGCCCATTACATTTTCCATTTAAAGACCATAACAAATTATGGTCATAATGCAATAGCCATTACTGAATGGTGCCTTTATGTAATGCCATTACATTTTTTTATTCTGATATGCAATTCCTCATATGTAACATTTTTTTCATGTAATGGCCATTACAATTGTTACAAATATCATCACATCATATTGTAATACATAATTATGACAATATTCAATATACTACCATGAATATTGTTGGCCTTAAATTAATGTATTATTTCAGTATCTTATTTTTTATTATATTGTTATTGTTTAAGTCCATGTCTATATTACAATTTTGTTGTTAGCTTTAAAGAAGAATAAGGAAACTGTACAGGCTTAATAAACCCCTTTACAATAAGAAAACTTCAAATTTCCCGCCAAATTTTCCCGCCAATTTTTTCCCGCCCAATAACTTCAAGCAGGAGAGTTCCAATACATGGCAGCCATGAGGCTTTTCTCACAAAGATGAACAACATGTTATTTTACAAATGAAGGGAAGTATTTATCTTTAATACCTGGTTCATGATTAATACAAGACTACCAGGAAATGATTTATTCAACTCTGGAAGTATGTCAACCTGTTTATAGGTAAGAATTAACTAAAACCAATCGCCATGCATGTGACCTAAATTTACATAGTGTACATTATATTCAAACAGCTTTGCCATTTCTTAAATTGTATTGCCTATTTATCTAAATTGTACAAACACACATCATATGTACATTGAGAATTAATGCAATAATGAACATAAATCACTCTTACATGTATCTGAAGAATATTAAAAGGATTTTGGGTCCACATGATTGTGTACAATACCCATTTTTGAAGCAGTTATCAATTTTAAACAAATGATGGATCAATTTGAATGCAATTTTTAATGGAAGGACTACAAGTACAAGGATATTGTCAAACATGCATAGTGATACAGTTCATGATGAACTTTGATGAAATTAAGTGGTAAAATGCATTTTCTAAATTTTCTGAATGCGTCTCATGTAATGGTTACATGTAGGTCCATTAATTTTGTATACCTGTATATATATAATGGCCATTACACTTTTTTTTGTAAAAACGTAATGGCCATTACAATTATGTTGATCTCTGAACAGTTTTTGTACTTTAAAAGTAATGGTCATTATATTTGTGAAAATTATGGCCATTAAAGTGTATTTTCTTGTAATGGGTCTATTAGTTTTGTACACCTTTAATGGCCATTACACCTTTTCTGACGAAATGTAATGGCCATTACAGAGTACACTTCAGAAAGTAATGACACCGTTAATGGGCATTACAAAAATGGTTTTGCTCCAAACCTAATGGCCATTACATTACACCAAAAACGTTTAATGCCCATTACACCATAATGTTTAATGCCCATTACATTGAAAACTAATTATTGATGGCCCTATTACATTGTAATGGCAATTACTTAGTGAAAACTTTAATGGGTTTGTAATGGGTTTGGCCATTACTTTAGGGGCCATTAAAGGTGTACAAAAGTAATCCCAACATATGTAATGGCTTTTTAATGGGTTTGTAATGGGCAATTTGACAGTAGTGCATAGCAGGGGTATACTTCACAAAATCTAAATTTGAACATCAATGTTCATGGCAAGTTTTGACTTTTGAACATCAATGTTCATGGCAAGTTTTGACTTTTGAACATCAATGTTCATGGCAAGTTTTGACTTGTCATCAAGAATCTTGTGTCTGGAGTCCCAAAAATAGTTTTTAAACTAACATTTATTTTCTATTTGAACCCTCATCAAGAATCTTGTGTCTGGAGTCCCAAAAATAGTTTTTAAACTAACATATTTTCTATTTGAACAAATAATAGGACCAGATTTAATCTACTCAAGGTTACCAATGCTGAGCAATGCAATCTTTCTTGTCCCCAACACCAGAACGTCATAACTGCAGGGTATCACAACAAACAGTTTAACTAACATAGGCTGTGTTAAAACAAAATTCTGGTACAGTTTTGTCAGTTTAATGTGATCTCGTTGAGAGGACTTTCTGTTGTCAGTATAATGTGACCTGGTTGAGAGGACTTTCTGTTGTCAGTATAATGTGACCTGGTTGTGAGCACTTTCTGTTGTCAGTTTAATGTGACCTCGTTGTGAGGACTTTCTGTTGTCAGTATAATGTGACCTCGTTGTGAGCACTTTCTGTTGTCAATATAATGTGACCTGGTTGTGAGGACCTTCTGTTGTCAGTATAATATGATTTGAAGGGTTCAATGTCTCACTGCCATATCCAGGTGTGACATAATAAAAGTGTCGGTGTGTGACCCTCTATATCCAGGTGTGACATAATAAAAGTGTCGGTGTGTGACCCTCTATATCCAGGTGTGACATAATAAAAGTGTCGGTGTGTGACCATCTATATCCAGGTGTGACATAATAAAAGTGTCGGTGTGTGACCCTTTATATCCAGATGTGACATAATAAAAGTGTCGGTGTGTGACCCTCTATATATCACAGGGACTACCTTCATATGACTCTAAACAATTCCCTCAATTTCTCTATGATATATATCAAATAATTTGTTGAAATAAATAAAATTATGTCATTTGTTCAGTCTACATCATAGCTATATATAGAAACAGGTGATATACAAACATGCATGTTGGTACAAAATGTAAACATTTTGTTTTGTTTTGGCAATGTTGAAAAGACATCCACCTCCTGAGAACGATTTACACAGAGCAGCTAGTTTACATATATCCATCTTGGTCAGATATACATTAGTACAAAGCAGAGCCAATAAGGAGAGAAAAATAAGACATTCAGAAATTATAGAAACTGTTGCTAGTCTTACCTAGCTTCTAGCAAAGCTGAGAGATGTTCTTTACTTTCATTTCACTTGAACATAGCATAGTAGGTATAATCTAAAAAGCGTGTTTGATGGAATGTTTCATTAAGTTCTTGACTTGCATAAACTGAATATTGAACTGTAATAGTAGATAAATACTACTAAGTTGGTGGAATATTCTGACCTTGAATTACATTCCTTGTTTCAGAGTTTTACTTCATTTCAACCCAACCTGTTGATCACACTGCACAGTCATCCAACTTCTTGACCTAACTATCAACAGCCATTCGACCTCTTGACCTCTCTGTACAGCCATCTGACCTCTTGACCTCAATGTACAGTCATATGACCTCTTGACCTCACGGTAGTCATCCAATCTTTTGATCTCACTATCAACAGCCATATGACCTCTTGATCACTTTGTACAGACATCTGACATCTTGACCCCACTTGACCTACTGTACAGCCATCCGACCTCTTGACTTCACTGTGTAGCCATATCACCTCTTGACCTCTGTGCAGCTATCCGTCCTCTTGACCTCACTGTTCAGCCATCAGACCTCTTGATCTCATGATGATGTTCACTGAGCAGCCATATGACCTCTTTACCTCACTATACAGCCTTCCAAACTCTTGACCTCACTGTAAAACCATCTGACCACTTGACCTCAATATTATCAGCCATCCGACATCTTGACATAACTGTAAAGTCACCATATCTGTTGACCTCACTGTGTAGTCATATGACCTCTTTACTGTACAGCCTGCAGACCTCTTGACCTCACTGTGTAGTCATATGACCACTTTACTGTACAGCCTGCAGACCTCTTGACCCCACTGTGCAGTCTTCTGACCCCTTCTTCTCACTGTACAATAATCATACCTGTTGACCTCACCATACTGTCTTCTGACCTTTTGACCTCACCATACTATCTTTTGACATCTTGACCTCACCATACTGTCTTCTAACCTCTTGAACTCACTCTACAGCCTTCTGACCTCTTGGCCTCAATGTATACTAGGTAACCAACTCATTAACTGACCCCACCATTGATAGGTGTGGTTCCTTTTGACCCTAAACTATTAGTTCTTAATTAACATTGCCTTAGGATAGAGATGAAATTGGCATCATCAGCAGTATACAATGCATGCATGGAAAGGGATTCTCTCAACGATGTGATTTTAATTGAATATAGAAGTGTGCTAATCATATCAGCTGAGCTCAGGTGAGACTGCATTCCACAGGAATACACCGCGTATTCCCAGGCATAGAAACAAAGATCTTTCATAAATAAAGAGAATTTGTGGATTGGGAACCAGAGATTTATCAGATTAAAATCATTTGTTCATATGGATTTGTTTACTACGTTCTACACCTGAATATTTGAGATTACTGGATCAAGGTCAAAATCAGATATGACCTCTGAGAGTACTGGATCAAGGTCAGAATCAGATATGACCTCTGAGAGGTCTGGGTCAGGGTCACAGTCAGATATGACCTCTGAGAGTACTGGGTCAGGGTCACAGTCAGATATGACCTCTGAGAGTACTGGATCAGGGTCACAGTCAGATATGACCTCTGAGAGTACTGGATCAGGGTCACAGTCAGATATGACCTCTGAGAGTACTGGGTCAGGGTCACAGTCAGATATGACCTCTGAGAGTACTGGGTCAGGGTCACAGTCAGATATGACCTCTGAGAGAACTGGGTCAGGGTCACAGTCAGATATGACCTCTGGGAGTACTGGATCAGGGTCACAGTCAGATATGACCTCTGAGAGTACTGGGTCAGGGTCACAGTCAGATATGACCTCTGAGAGAACTGGGTCAGGGTCACAGTCAGATATGACCTCTGGGAGTACTGGATCAGGGTCACAGTCAGATAGGACCTCTGAGAGAACTGGGTCAGGGTCACAGTCAGATATGACCTCTGAGAGAACTGGATCAGGGTCACAGTCAGATATGACCTCTGGGAGTACTGGATCAGGGTCACAGTCAGATATGACCTCTGAGAGTACTGGGTCAAGGTCACAGTCAGATATGACCTCTGAGAGAACTGGATCAGGGTCACAGTCAGATATGACCTCTGAGAGAACTGGGTCAGGTCACAGTCAGATATGACCTCTGAGAGAAACAGATCAGGGTCACAGTCAGATATGACCTCTGAGAGTACTGGATCAGGGTCAAAGTCAGATATATGACCTCTGAGAGTACTGGGTCAGGGTCACAGTCAGATATGACCTCGGAGAGTACTGGATCAGGGACACAGTCAGATATGACCTCTGAGAGAACTGGATCAGGGTCACAGTCAGATATGACCTCTGAGAGAACTCGATCAGGGTCACAGTCAGATATGACCTCTGAGAGAACTGGGTCAGGGTCACAGTCATATATGACCTCTGGGAGAACTGGATCAGGGTCACAGTCAGATATGACCTCTGAGAGAAACAGATGAGGGTCAATAATATATGACCTCTGAGAGTACTGGATCAGGGTCACAGTCAGATATGACCTCTGACAGAAACAGATCAGGGTCACAGTCAGATATGACCTCTGAGAGAACTGGGTCAGGTTCACATTCAGATATGACCTCTGAGAGAAACAGATGAGGGTCAATAAGATATGACCTCTGAGAGAAACAGATCAGGGTCACAGTCAGATATGACCTTGAAGAGTACCAAATCTGGGTCACATTCTGAAGGCCTCTGCATGAGAACACTATATGGCTGAATCCATTCTTACATCACTGAAAGAACCCAAAATAATTTGACATTTTCAGCTTGTGTGCATTTTCCTTTGTTGAGCTAAAAGCGGATTATAAGTGACAGCAACATGCAGCTAAGTGAAGAAAATATTCAAATTGATGTTGAAATCAGATTGGCTGTGCTCTCTACTGGCAAGTCACTAAAGGTTATTATTTTTCAGAATTTGGGTCATCTCAAATGTGACCCTAATCACATTGTGTGCTTTCCAGCATAGAACGTAGTAAATGAAACCACTAACAGATGATCTTATTCAGGTTTGGAAAAATGGCCATACAATATTTCCAAGAAAAACAAGACAACAGTAATACAGCTTCCTCCTCTACTATTGTTTTACAATGAATTTTCATTGTTCAAGTCAACAATGCATATGTTTTAAGTCTTTGTTCACATAGATACACCAGTACCACTAATATATATACACACCAAATTCAGACAGTGAAACCAGGATCAACATTTTGGGAATACACTAACAATACCTTAACTGTATCAGGATGATATGTTATAGATATATCTCATCAAACCAGCCACTTACAATCAGGATCAACATTATAGGAACACACCAACAATATATAAATGTCATCTGGATAAATATGTCACAGTTATATCCACCAAACCCACAACTATAGGCTCAGGATCAACATTTTACCAATACATACATGGAGATCCCACAATAACTTGTCGGATTTTTCACAGGCAGCAAATCCACCATAAAGCAAAGCAAAGATGGCAGAAAATAAAAGACTACTTCAACTGATGTCTTTTTCAATTAATGATCATACTGATTACATTTAAATATAATTTACCAAAATTTATTTTTCATTAAAATTCATATTCAAATATTGCAGGACTTTATTTCTAAAAATCTTCAAGAGCCAAAAAATGTCTCCATATCAATGATCAATCTATGTTTTCTTTATTTAGACTACTGTGGTTTCATTTTTGCTGGAGTTATTGAGGCAAATAGTCCAGTGTTAATAATTATATGCCATAACATAAATGTATACTGCCACTTTCCAGTGCTAGAGGTTAGTATGATTGGCTGCATGCAAGGGCAGTGATTGGTATACAATGAAATTCCAGGCAAAAAAAATCCTGATGGCTTACCATATTATCACAACACCTACTCATTGACAATTATTTTCCTGAAACATAATCAATTATCATAGGTAAGTTATGCAAAGATCTATCACGATGCCTCACAAAAACAAGAGGCCCATGGGGCCTGTATCGCTCACCTGGTTGGATTAGACCAAATGTCGAAATAATGTTCATATTCAATTTGTTTTATTTGTAAAACTCTAACAATGCTATATATGGTTATAGTGTGGGAATCCGAACTGCTTTAAAGATTAATGAAGTCCAGACTCTCGAAGGTCTGAAAGACCTCAAGAATTGTTTATAGAACATGCATTCATCACTTTATGACAAGTAGCGATTTAAAGGAATTACCTCCATTTCACCTATTGGGCCCCACCCCTTTGGCCATTCGGGGGTCAGAGTCACCATTTATGCAAAATCTGTTCCCCTGTTTCTGACCAAATTGGGTTCAAATCCATTCATAACTTGATGACTAATAGTGATTCAAAGGAATTACCTCTATTTCCCCCACTGGGCTCTCCCTTTTGGCCCCTTTAGGGTCAGAGCCACCATTTATGCAAAATCTGTTCCCCTTCCCCCAAGGATGTTTCGGACCAAATTGGGTTCAAATCCATTCATAACTTTATGACTAGTAGCGATTCAAAGGAATTACCTCTACTTCCCCCACTGGGCCCCGCTCTTTTTGCCCCTTTAGGGTCAGAGTCACCGTTTATGCAAAATCTGTTCCCCTTCCCCCAAAGATGTTTCTGATCAAATTGGGTTCAAATCCATTCATAACTTTATGACTAGTAGCGATTCAAAGGAATTACCTCTATTTCCCCCACTGGGCCATGCCCTTTTGGCCCCTTTAGGGTCAGAGTCACCATTTATGCACAATCTGTTACCCTTCCCCCAAGGATTTTTCGGACCAAATTGGGTTCAAATCCATTCATAACTTTATGACTAGTAGAGATTTAGAGGAATTACCTCTATTTCCCATATTTGGCCCGCCCCTTTGGCCCCTCGGGGGTCAGAATCACCATTTATGCAAAATCTGTTCCCCTTTCCCCAAGGATGTTTCTGACCAAATTGGGTTCAAATCCATTCATAACTTTATGACTAGTAGTGATTTAAAGGAATTACCTCTATTACCCCTATTGGGCCCCGCCCCTTTGGCCCCTCGGGGGTCATAGCCACCATTTGTGCAAAATCTCTTCCCCTTCCCCCAAGGATGTTTCTGACCAAATTGGGTCGAAATCCATTCATAACTTTATGACTAGTAGAGATTTAGAGGAATTACCTCTATTTCCCCTATTGGGCCCTGCCCCTTTGGCCCCTCGGGGGTCAGAGCCACCATTTATGCAAAATCTCTTCCCCTTCCCCCAAAACGCATTAAAATGGAAGCTTTGGTGTAGAAATAGTTGCACAAATCACAAGGCTGACTTAGGTTATAATATGTGGGCTGATTGATAAGTTGTGAGCCTCGTATTGAAGGCGATACTCAAGGATGTTCTTTTTAAGTCCCACTGTTCTCTGACCATATAGGGCCGTGTACCCAAGGACAGGTCTCATTTGGTTAGTTTATGTCGACCAGGTAGCACTCTAAAGTAAACATGACAAGCGGCTTTTGTAAAATGGACAAAATCAGTGAAAGAGCAGTGATCCAATATTTGCATAAAATGGTTTAACACCTACGGATATCCATAACGATATGGTAGCAACACTAGGGAAGATGCCCCTTCATATGCTACAGTGAGAAGGTGGGTGGCAGAATTTGAGAGCGGCCGACAGAGCCTTGAGGATTACTCCCGTCCTGGAAGGCCCGTCAATGTTGCAACCCCAGAAAATGGTCAGTAAAGCTCATGACATTATCATAACTGACACACAAGTCACAGAAAGATATATATAGCCAGTAGAGTTGGCATTTCACAGAAAGAAGTACATTCCATTCTGACCAAGGATCTTGCAATGAGAATACGTTCGGCCCGATGGGTACCAAGACTTCTGACAGTTGATGATAGAAGCACACCAGGCACATATTATCGCGTGCTAATCTTAACCTTTTTAAGGAAGATCTGCCAACTTTCTTCAGAGATTTGTCAATATGGATGAGACATGGGTCCATCATTTTATCCCAGAGGCCATCCAACCCATCCAGCCACCACTGTTCTTGTTGTCCCACTATCCTGTCACCACTAATCTGGTTTTACCACTATCCTGTCACCACTAATCTGGTTTTACCACTATCCTGTCACCACTTATCTGGTTTTATCACTATCCTGTCACCACTAATCTGGTTTTACCACCATCCTGTCACCACTTATCTGGTTGTCTCACTCTCAATTCACCACTAATCTGGTTTTACCACCATCCTGTCACCACTAATCTGGCTGTCCCACTATCCAGTCACCACTAGTCTAGCTGTCCCACTATCCAGCCACCACTAATCTGGTTTTACCATTATCCAGTCACCACTAATCTGGTTTTACCACTATCCAGTCACCACTAATCTGGTTGTCCCACTATCCTGTCACCACTAATCTGGTTGTCTCACTATCCTGTCACCACTAATCTGGTTGCCCTAGTTAATTATGCAATCACTTACAGTTATAGAAATAAAAGTATTACATTGACACCTGATTGAACAACAGAGTACAGCTTATTACTTTCTATTAATGGTATTGAATGTCATCATCTTCATCTCAGGTAAGTACCCTATTTCAGTTTCAGTAAAAAGGTAAAGTCATGCTTACAGTATCATATCATATAGTATACAATATCATATCACAGCAAACAACTAGACATCTCCATTAAATCATCCCTTTGGATACATCTCTTTGAATTTTATATCTCAACTATTTTCCCTTTGGATACATGTCTGTGAATATTTATCTCGATTAATACTGCCCATTAGGCGTATCGCATGTATGTCTTGGAGGATTTATTCCATTATCAATATATGTTCAGTGACATCAGCAGGACCAAAATGTTGAGGTCGCAATTAACCTACCATACCGCCACATTTCCCTAACATCAACACAACTTTGATAAAAACTTACACAAGTTCTTTTCATAAAATTCCTATTATGTGAGAAATTGCATTTGTGATCTTGTGTGTAACCATTTTGTCCCCATTTTTATAAGAGGTCTTATGGGCCTGTATCACTCATCTTACTTATTTGTTTATTTAATGTAAATTACCTGATATGCCAACATCTTATTGTTTGGAAGTTAATTAGAATATTTTTGTTTGAAGATTTTATTCCTGTGACTTTCAAATTTACCTATAACAGGTATATCATATGTATCTCAAACTTTATATCCTTTCATCCTAGTATGTCATAAATTATATCACTATATTATAAATTATTTTATTATTTTTCTTGATTTTTTTTGCCACTTCTGATTTGCTGAAAAGAGGTCACGTGACCACCTGTAAAAAGCTATATTGACTGTTGTCTCCGGAAAAAGATTATAATCAAAGTACTGAAAGTACTGAAGACACAGGGGTACACATTTTGGAGGGGTTTTTGGCAGTCAGGAGAGAGGTGCTGATTTTGGGTGTTGTAGGATGTAGTAACGTAATTTGAAAAGACGAGTACTCTACTTGACCACCCATATACTATTTTCGTGATCATGAGAGCTAGAATCATTTTTTAATTTTATTAGCTCGTTTCTTCAAAGAAGGGGGAGAGCTTAAATGTTGTCGCCCCAGCTTCTGTTATGTTGGTTTTCAAATGTTAGTTTTGGTGTAAGCTGTTTATCAATGAATGTCACATGACTAGTACAGTTGATCAATGGATGTCACATGTCAAATTAATAGATTTTGTGACAAAAAGCTACTTTTTGATATGCGTTGAACTTTATCGATTATGTGAAAACAATACTTTTTGGTGCATGTCTTAGAGTTAAAAGGTGTCAAAACATTACTTTATAATTGTACTAAGGTACAGATATTCGGCATATATGACCTTGTGGAGTCAGACTATCCCTTCTCAAAGCCAAATTAAATGGGCTTTGTTGTCGTCATTCACGTTTTTGAGTAACAGTATTGCATATTTGCCAAATATGGTCATTGTGTAGCAAATACATTGGGTTTGTGTGGAGATCTCCTACAGTTAATGATCAATTTCTTTCAAACTTAGCATATGTAATAACCATGACTTGATTTAACAATAACTACTAGAGTTATGGCCCTTTGTAGAACTTATGTATCAAATTGATGTGGTTTGTCTGGTGATCTCTTCCAACAGTTTTCAAACTTGGTATGTTTCATAACCATGACATATATATATAAATAAAGTTGTGTTTTCCTGAATGGCAGTTTGATTTGACAACATTAACTAGATATATGGACCGAGGATAAGTCCTTTGTGGAACTTATTTAATTCAGACATTATGTATCATATATTGGTGTGGTTTGTCCAGAGGTCTCTGCCCATGGTTTATAAATTTATTTTTTTTCAGACTGGGTATGCTTAATTACAAATTATCAATGAAAGCATTTACCATTGTAGAATTTCACTACAGTATGGGTATCAATCTTTTTGAGTTCGAAAATCTGCTCAGTTAGGCCAATTATAAACGGAAATGTTTTGTTGAATGAGAAAACAATGTTTAGCCTGCCATGTTCGCTGTTGGTACGTTCTAATAACGGTATTATGTATCTCTCCGGCGTGTTTTTGTTTTAATTTTGACCCAACCAGGAACGTCCGTACATGAGGTGTTAAAAGAAGCCTGCCACCTGACCTTGTGGGAAAAATCCCACGTTAACCCCAACTTTTGCATTTTTTCAACAGCGAACCTCTCTGATAATAGTTACCAATACCTAACTATCGCATTGCATAGTTTTCTGATCAGGTATTACAATCAAAAACAAAGTCTGTACGTAGACACAGTAAATACAAGATGGGGCGAAATGTCTCAATGAACATGCGAGTCTAAAGGCAAAACTGACACACAAAACAGCGACTGGGTCAAAAATCCAGAAATAATTAAACTGTGATATATATATTTCATTTAATAAATCGAACAAAATAATTAAGACATTTCTAACAAAAGCTACACACAAAGTGGTGTAAATTTACAAGCTTTTAGCGTTAAAATAAAATAATGACTAAATAAATCAGACCACTTATATTTTTTTCCTGATTTGATATCCGGGCCGATTCAGTATGTTGTACAAACATGACTACACCTAAAAATAGCGCGGACAAACTGACACTATCGGTAATTTCTTTCGAAGTCACGATTTACCCGTCAATCATTCCCATCACTTCAATGCTTCTACCTTCTACATCGAATATATGAATCCAAGGCAACTTGGCGTTTTTATCGACAATTTGCAGTGTTGTGTATTAATTACACAATCGGAAGTGAAGTTATATATAAGTCAACTCTACGATAACAGCTTCAAAAGTAAACATCAAACAAACAAAAATATACTTAGACAATAAAATAAGAAGGAAATGATGTAATAATAATATGATTATGACTAATTTACAGGATCCACATTACTACAGTAATGCTTTCACATCTTCCATTCAACAGATGCAAGAATAGTGTATATTACATTTGATTGAAAGGATGTAATTCTGATATTGTTCAGAGAGCCCGGTAGAGGGCAGTACCTGTCATTTTATCACTGTCATATCCGGTTCAGATCAATCCCTATGACTCTGGGGAATTACACCCCTGTGTCAAAAAAACTATATTGTACGGTTATTTTAAGAAAGCATCTAGATCACACGAGCGCTTAGCATTTTGTACGTACGTTATTGAGAGTGTAAACAATTGAAGATGGCAGACGACAATCGTTTCTCCAATTTGTCTGAAAGACGATATCAATAATATTCTTGAAAATGCTGATGATCTTAACACGAAGCAAGCTACCAATACAGCTTTTTCGACAATACCTTACAGACAGGAGCATGCAGGACAACTTTGAGGCATATTCTCCTGCAGAATTGGATGATGCACTGTCAGCTTTTTATCTTGAGATGCATAACAGGAAAGTGCAACTTTAGAAGAAATCAACATTGTTGGCCTATAGAAGCGGCCTCCACAGACACTTGGAGAAAGAACGTGATGATATAAACATAAGCAAGGGGGATGATTTCAAAAAATCCAATCGTGTTTTTTTGATTCCATGACCAAGGAGTTAAAACGCCAAGGTAAAGCCCGATTTAAAGTTAATTCACAAAATCAAGAAAAATAATAAAGCAATTATAGCATTTAAGATTCGGTCGATACATGGTTATATCGACCAAAGAAACAAGGGCCCAATGGGC